>NW_022196891.1:33820336-33837713 GCF_008632895.1 Mastomys coucha | reverse complement strand
CACTATACTATGGTTTTCAGAACAGCTTATATATTTCAAAAGTATTTATATACCCAACGGAGACATAGGCGATTAACTAGGAAGGTGGCTTCAAAGAGTGAGATTGAATGCTTTCCTTGATGTTTGTAACTCTTGTATCAAATTTGAAGAGGAGGACTTTATAAGTTACTCTTTCTCTGAGATGAATGCTTTTCCAAATTATCACAGCCAGTGAACCAAATTCTTACCCTCACCTAATGTCTGTGCCACCCTCCAAGCAGAACCATTGTTCATTGAAACAGTTGGTGAATAACTTTATGGATAGACCATCTTAATACATATACCATTTCGTAAATGAATGTAATCTGTTCTCTGTGGCCTGAGAATGAATTCACTCACTCAAGTCAAATATGCTTTGACCATAGCAGGAAGTCTGCATCCAAAAATTGTGCCTACAATTCATTTCTTGGTGCAGCAGAACTGTCAACTCTCAGCTTAGCTACGATGGAGGTAAAATCATTTGGTGATGTGAGGGTCATTGAAGTACAGCCTTATTACAATGAAATCCAATGTCTAAAAATTGTTCTTATTTTGGGCTTGTAACACAGTAAAAGCCAAGATTTTAAACTCTACTAAATACAAAACAAACAAACAAAAAAGACTTTATATATTTATGTCCATTTAAGAAAATACTAGTAGTGATGTATTATTTTGAAATGTATAGTTAATACGTTTGGAGTTATTTAAAATTTATATTGAGAAAAATGTATTTTCACTATTGCTGTAGACAAGCATCTACATAAAACTGTTAAATTGATTGTTGTTTTATATCAAACAACTTCTATACTTATTTTTATTGTTATAATATTTTATAAATTTTAAGGAATATGACAAAAAAGATATTGTAGCTATTGAAGGGGGGTCTCTGGGAGGAGTTGGGGTACAAAAGGGAAACAAGAATGTAATTTAATTATATTTACTTAAAATGTTTTTAAATATTAACAAATTCAGATAAATTGAAATCATGTAACTTTTCTCATCATAATGCAATAAGTTAAAAAAAAAAAAAATGATTGAAAGTAGCCGGGCAGTGGTGGAGCATGCCTTTAATCCCAGCACTTGGGAGGCAGAGACAGGCAGATTTCTGAGTTCAAGGTCTACATGGTCTACAGAGTGAGTTCCAGGACAGCCAGGGCTACACAGAGAAACCCTGTCTCAAACAACAACAACAAAGATTGAAAGCATCTCAACATAAAGTCATACTTTCTAATTTGAAACTGGATTGTTCTCCTTAAAGTTTAGAGGAATTATCTCCTTAGGGGTATCTATTAATTATCTGCTTTCTCATTCATTAGAAAAACCATAACTCATCTATAAAAGAGAAAAGTATCACTAAAATCCCTCTGGAAATTTTCTGAAGGTACTCTCTTTAATTCCTTTTGTTCTCAATCTTTTTATATTTAGAATATTTTTTTTACTTGTTCTTTTCTTTATTTACAATATCTCCTTTCTCAGGTTCCCCTCCAAAAAAAAAGAAAAAGAAAAAAGAAAAAAAAGAAAAGAAAAAGAAAACAAACCCTTGTTCTCTCCCCCCTCCCCCTGCTCACCACTCCACCCCCTCCTGCTTACTGGTCTTGGCATTCCCTTACACTGGGGCATAGAACCTTCACAGGGCCAAGGGCCTCTCCTCCCGTTGATGAACAACTTGGCCATCCTCTGCTATACATATGCTACTGGAGCCATTAGTCCCACCATGTGTATTCTTTGGTTGGTGTTTTAGTCCCTGGGAGTTCTGAGGGTACTAGTTAGTTCATATTGTTGTTCATGCTGCAAACCCCTCAGCTCCTTGTGTCCTTTCTCTAGCTCCTTCATTGGGGACCCTGTACTCAGTCCAATGGATGCCTGTGAGCCTCTACTGTATTAGTCAGGTACTGTGAGAGCCTCTCAGGAGACAGCTATATCAGGCTCCTGTCATCCAGCACTTGCTGATACCCACAATAGTGTCTGGATTTGATGATTGAATATGGGAAGGATTCCCAGATGGAGCAGTCTTTGAACTGCCCTTCATGCAGTCTCTGCTCCATAGTTAGCCTCTACAACCTCTTCCATGGGTATTTTGTTCCCCCTTTTAAGAAAGAACAAAGTATCTACACTTTGGTCTTCCTTCTTCTTGAGTTTCTTATGGTTTGTGGTTTGTGTCTTCTGGGCTAATATCCACTTATCAGAGAATGTGTGTTCTTTTGTGATTGGGTTACCTCACTCAGGATGATATTCTCCAAGTCCATCCATTTCCTCAAGAATTTCATAAATTCATTGTTTTTAATAGCTGAGTAGTACTCCATTATGAAGATGTACCACATTTTCTGTATCCATTCCTCTGCTGAGGAACATCCAGGTTGTTTCCAGTTTCTGGCTATTATAAACAAGGCTGCTATGAACATAGTGGAGTGTATTTTTAACCTTGTAACATAACTGTTTTTAAGTCAAAATGTTGACTGAAATAGCATTATACAATTATCTATGGCAGTTAAAATACTCTCTCTTTTCTATTTGTTCCTGGAGAGTGTAAAAAGTTCTCATTCCATCATCATCACCCAAGAATCCTACTGTTCAACACTTTTACAAATATACCCCACATAGAAATATAACTTTCAGATTATCTGAGTGGAAAAGGACATAAAGCCACATTTTCAATCAATATATTGAAGCTCTGGGAGTTTTACATGCTATTGTTCACTTTAGGGAGACCCAGAAGAGAATCTATATCTATTGTACAAGGAACTAGACAAAACAGCATGAGCTTTAGCCATTCAACGCTGATTAAAGAATAATGGGGAAAACTTTTATGTCAATAAAAGACAATTCTTCTGAGATCACTTGGATTTCGTAATGGGTAAAACAGGCTTAGGACTGTTCTGGCCAGAAATTATCTCTTGAAAGTACACTCTGGTCTTTATTTGGTATCCGGTCATAATCACCCATTCATTCCTCCAATCAATGGCTATTTTTAACTTATGCTTTATGGCAACAATGGGTATTAATGGGGCAGAAATACAGAAACCAACAACCTGGGCAACTCAGAAGGAGTCATATGTGTACATTGGTTAAAGTTGGTCTGCACTTCGGCACGGAACAGGATAACACAGACAGGTGAATATATACATCTCTGTCTATATGCCCTTTCTAAAGGCTTGTGGGTTTGTAAACTAGGATAGACCTGACGAGAGACACCATTCTTCATAGCACTGACAACTTAGTCTTTGGTAACATGCTATGCTATACAAGACTCTAACTCTAGCTCAGTCTCTGTCATATAATCATCTTATACCAAGCTCCTCTGCTTTCAAAAATAAAACTGTCTTGAATTAAAGATAGCCTGAAAATTTCTGGGAGTTATCTTGTCTTTATTTTCTGTAGGAGTTCTTTTTTTTTTTTTTTTTTTTTTTTTTTTTTTTTTTTTTTTTTGGTTTTTTTGAGACAGGGTTTCTCTGTGTAGCTTGGCTGTCCTGGAACTCACTCTGTAGACCAGGCTGGCCTTGAACTCGAACTCAGAAATCCGCCTGCCTCTGCCTCCCAAGTGCTGGGATTAAAGGCATGTGCCACCACCGCCTGGCTTCTGTAGAAGTTCTATAGAAGTACTGAAATTAGACATGTTCACTCCCCATGTGCTTGGCTTTTCTATAGGATCTGGAGACTCAAACTCAAGTCCTTTATCCCCTGAGCTGTCTCCCTAGGCCCCATTGAAAGGTATCTTAAGGTAAGAAAAAGGTGCTTGTTCTCTGGCAAGTCTCACTTACCATTCTGTACCACTTATAGTATTTCCTGCCCTCTTTTCTGGATCTCCTCACTAGAAAGAACCTGGAGAATTCTCAAGGTGTCCTATTTCTTTAGGCAGGGGTCCTAGCTTGATAGGTGAAGCATCTTTCTGACTGAGCAATATACCAGTGTTTTTAAAATATACCAGTATTTTTTTAAAAATGCAAGGGATCTTTTGAATGTGAAGGTGGGGAAATCTCTTAATAGATTATCCTCCTGCATCTAGCAGGACGCACATTTAAAATCATGCACAACTTGATTTCCAGTGATGAAACATATAAATATATCTATGCAATGGTGTTTTCACTTGTATCCCCTGCAATCTTAAATAGCAACAAAGTCTAAAAAATTCAAACCAAACTTTTTAAATGGAGAAGAAACATAAAATGGAAAAAAGAACATTTGGAATCAGAGTAGCATGCTTTCGTGAGAGTGTCTTGAGGCATTCTGTATGAAGCCATGTGCTTTACTATATTAACTCTGGCAGCTCTTCCACAGCAGATGTCATCTTCCTTCTACAGATGAGAAGCCTTCCCCGAGGTTGCGTGGCCAGTAAGAGATGGGTCAAGAGTGAAAACACAAGGCCACTTGATTCTGAAAGTTATTCTCCCCAAAAATACAGCTAGCATGAACTAAGGAATTGTTCTACCTGTCTTCCATCCCAGCCCTATTGAGAACTCTGTGACATCTGGACTATCTATGTAATGTCTTTGTTCCTCCATCCCTCTTATAGTAGGAGTAATGTAGCTACCTACCGATGAGCTGGAGAGATGACATGAATGAATTCACATTGTTCTGGACCATATCTGCTACCTGATTCATGCTACATAAGAAATACCTACTACTGGCTCTCACCACTACCACTACACAATGAGAGCCTCTGGGGGATCCTGCTCCACTCTATGTTTCTTCTTTCTGTCCACATTCCTCTTCAAAGTTATATTTATTGAAAGAGATGTCTCGGGTCATTATCTCCATTTTCTATCCTCCCAGTCATTATTCTAGCCATCTGGCTATGGGTTCTTTGGCCTCTTTCCTTTGGATACTCCTCCCATTGAGCCTTCTATGGCAGAGACTACTGTAGTCATTGAAACCCATCTGCTTGGCTGGGGGCATAGCTTGGTGTCCTTCAGAGAGTTTGGTCAAATACTTCCTTCTCATAGGCCCCATGATACCAGATCCTTCTGGACCCTCCTGCCTCTAATCAATCCTCTTCCAGTTTCCTTTGGGGATGTCAGAGCCTATACTTTGGGGATCTTTAAGTCTTTTGTCTAAAATGCTAGATCAGAAGTATCTTGAATTGTGTCACAATATATATACTATTATAGGTTCTTATTTATAAGCTTTTGAAGTACAAACAAAGAAATCCACACAGACACAGGCCACAGGCTCCCTTTGCCCATGAGCTATATGGCATGTAGAAGCTGTGGAAAGGGACCAGCAGGTGTAGAGCCAGTTGAGCCTTTCTCCACCTGCCTCTCTCCACTACTCTCCCTGGGACCTTGTCTAACCCCATGACTTAAAGTCCCCTCTACAAAGACTCCCAGACAGATCTGCCCAGAGATGAGCCTGCTTTCCCTTGTGAAATATAATTATATGTGCTGTTGTGTACTTAACAGTATTCCAGGATAGGAATACTGCTAGGGCTTACAAATACCAAACATCTGTGAGAAATTTTTTTGTCTGCTTCTTCAAGCAAATTTCCAGATGGGTAAGAGACTCCATCATTCCCAAGTCCAAAGTCTGCCCTGAATTCCTCTTTTCCTCCTATTTTTCCAAACCCTGTTCATCTTTGCTCATCATGTCATCTGGACTACATCCCTCCTCACCAGTCCCATGACCTTCATTGTAACTACGCCCCATTATCTGGCATCTGAATGCTTGCAATCGCTTCCTAGGGAGTCCCTTAACTTCCACTTTTGCCTCTCCATGGCAGGCAAAAGCAGATAATTTCATCTAGTTTTGACTTAGCAATACCACATTAACTTTATCATCAATAATACCAAAGAGATTGTGAAACCACATCTCTCTTGAGAACTCACTCACTGGAACGGCAGGCCATTGTAAGCTTCAGAAGCTGAGGACATCCTGCAAAGAAGCATGCTGAGAACAGACCTCAGAGTGGGAGAGATGGCAGCACATCCCTGAGGAGGAATGCCTAGAGGGACACTGTTGTAGAATACTCTATCCACGGTCTTCCGCTTCCAGTCTTTAGAGTGTGTGGGAGGGGAGCGGGGTGGTCTCTGTTAGGACTGCAATGACTTCACCAAATGGGAGAAGAATGTGGGAACTACCAAGGCTCCCTGGAGCTCCACTCGTGGATGCTGCTTTAGAACTGTAAGGTTTACTGGCCAGAGCTGCTGAGCAAAAGCACTTCCATCATATCTGGTAGCAGTGCTTTTCTGGGCTCCAGATTCCAGTCTGTTGTAGCCCTTTTCCCTTCTGAGTGTTCCCACTCTATGTTGTAAAGTAAGTACTTAGACATTTCATTTCTACTGGATGTAAAGGACCAGGTTATCTTAAAGTTTATCTCACTTTTCTTTTTTCTTTTCTTTTTTTTTGACACAGAGTCTCCTTAATGTATCCCCTGTCTGTCCTGGAACTCCCTATGTAGACCAGGCTGACCTCGAACTCACAGAGATCCACCTGCCTCTGCCAGTTCTGGGATCAAAGGTGTGCACCACCACTCCTGGCTAAAGTATCACTCTTAAACGTATTTGCTTTTGAATCCATGTCAAAGGAATGAAAGATCAATGTGTGGATTTCAGAAACTAACCATGCAGTTGTGGGAGTCCTTCAATATAACTTTGAACTTTTCCATGATTTTTTTATATATATATAAAGTATTCCATGTAGATTGACACAGGACACAGAACTAGATGCAGTTACGAGGTGACAGACAGTCAGTTTTCCTGATCTAGTAAATTCAGTTTGTAAACACTGGTATGAACCAATATTTACCAAACAAACCATGGGCCAAGGCTTGTGCCAAATGATATGAAAAATAATAAGAGTTCAAAGACCCCACATGCAACCTTGGGTTCAATCACCAGAAAAAAAGAAAAAAGAAAGAAATGTGGGTAAAAAGCTTGGCCTGTTTCCTAAAGGCAAACAACTGAGCCAGGGAAAGGGGGCATGTGTTTAAACAGCTCTGATCTGAGGCTGTGTTGGGAGAGCGTTTTGATGAGAGTGGAGCTGCAGAACTGGAGGGAAAGAGGGCCCCACTGGAGATGTTCTAATTCGTCTAAAAATCTGCTAAGTGCAGAATTATGTGCACAGGCAAACACCCCAAGTGTTCAGACAGCCACAGCAGAGTAAAATGCACACGGCAGAGGGAGAAGAAACCAGCACCGTGCTCTCTCCAATGGTTTGGAAAATAAATCCCAACTTGTACAGAGATCTGGGAGCCTCTGTAGCCATCGGGTGTTTGTGAACCAGGGGCCTATGCTGTAGTGTCTGACAGAACATCCTCGTTAACACATTCCTACTTATTATATCCCCTATTTCTGAGTGTTGTTCCAATGATAATATCCAGATAACCTTTTCTCATTTTTTAGCAAACTTAACGACTTCAGAAAAATAGAAAAATTGATTTAAATTTTTAATTCCTGACTTTAGAACAAGCCAAAATGCTAGGTTCGCACACACACTCCATACCGTCTGTCTCCATGTACAGTGTGGAGAAGGCTGCCTATGGCATAGAGAGGGAGAGATGGATACATCAACGCCAGAGAGTGAATTACTCAGAAAAGCATGGCTTCATGTTTTCCCTGGCCTTCAGGGCAAAACCAAATGCACCTTTCTTTTTACTTTGCTGTGTGGGTGTAATATCTCCAGATAAATGGTAGCACACAACTTGTGCTAAGCAATGGGATAGAAAAAAAAAAAACAATTTATGGACTGAATCTTTAAGGTCTAGAATCCATCAGAGACTCATAAAGAGTTCTAACATACTGTGTCACCGGTAATGATCTCAGCAAAACCAAAAGGCACTGATAGTAAGATGGAGAATGATGAGAAGAAGAGGCTCAGCGAAAACTTGCATTCTGAGAGTTATGAATGCACCACATGAAGATGTGGGAGCCAGGGCATTCATTCCAAGGAGCACACGTGCAGAGGCAACCAGGATTGTAGAGGGGACCGGAAGGATGGCCACTGTAGACAGCTCTGTTTCGGATTGGTGGATGTTGCCACTGCTTCCTGTTCTACTTTAGTGGTACTTCGAAATAACTTTCAAAGACCCAACGCTGAAACACTTTGGTTTTGTTCTTTGATGATTCTCCTGCATTTAGGCAACAATATCCCACCGACACAGAACTGACCCCCTATCTGAAACGCTTTTCTTGCCAACTGTAGAGGAAGAAGGACTAACTGTGGAGCAAAAGAGCACAGGTTGCCTATCTACACTCATTCCCACGAATTACCAAGAGCACTTAAATTGACCTCACAGGGGGCCGTTAAAGAGTGTTTCCATCTGACTCGCCTCGCAGTCAATACGTCAGGAACATGAGGGCTGGTCCCCTGTGTTACAAAGTACCCCCTCAGTGAGACTAATTAGATTCCCCCCCCAAAAAAAAAAACCACACACAGGTTATTGATTTGAGAATTGAAAATAGTATTGATGTACAGTAGTTGGTTATACTTGAATAAGAATTAATTACAGAATTTTTAACTAGGAAAAACATCTACAAGAATGTTAATATAAAAGGATTCACATGATGTAAAACCTCCTACAAACCCAGAGCTTCCAGAATCAAACATTATCAGGATAATTTTGTGAAGTACCTTAAAATTTTGATTGAATGCACTAACATATTGAAAATATTGGTTTTTGTTCCTGAAACTAAAGGCTACAATATTCTTCAGATGACATTCATTTCTTTGAAGATTTGTAGTTATAAGCTCTAGTAGTATTTGAGCTATCTACAGTCATCCCACTGATATTCATCCTTTCAACATTTCTGGGACACCTCTGGTGCACGTGCCTACGTACAAAGATGCTTCTTAGGAAAGACACGGACACAAACTGAGAACACATGGGGCCCTGCCATGGGATGGCACCGTGAGAACTTTCATTTTTACTTTGTTTCAGTCTCATCATCTTAGAAGCAAAGAAGCATTATTCCTGGTTTTCAAAGCAACAGCATAAGAATCCAATAATCTGAGCAAAAACTCCTACCCTAAGGAGGGTAGCTCAAAAATAGCGCCACCTGTCCCCTTTCCTCTCCTGCTCCTAAAAAGCCAAGATGTTTAGCTAGTCACAATGGCTCACACCTTATTCTCAGCACTCAGGAGGCAGAGTCAGGTGATCTATATGAGTTCAAGGCCAGCCTGATCTACAAACCAAGTTTCAGAGCAGCCAGTGCTGTTTCATAGAGAAAGCCTGTCTCAGAAACAAACAAAAAAATTAAAGATGCTCAAATTCAGTGCTCAGCCACTTGTCCTTTTCTTTCTCACAGATTCCATCTGGTCTCTCTGATCATCGGGACTGAGTGGGAAACAGGAAAACAGCCTGGTTAGTCCATTTTCCTATAGGCTACAACTCCAAAGTTAATCCCTGGCCTAAAATATGGTTTTAGATCTATCTCCTAGTTAGTTAGAAAGAGAGTTAACCCTCCAAACTGGTACAATTGCCTTGAAGGTATTCCAAGCTTCAAGTAACTTACATCTAAATCTGTGATCATCTCCCTGCCTGCCTTCTTCTTTCCTTCCTTCCTTCCTTGAAGGAATGGCACTTTCTTCTACTTGAGTTCAAATATCAGAATCCTGGGACTGATTCTGGATTTCTTTTCTTCCTCACTATTTGTACACTGTCCATTATTAGCAGCTCTATCACCATAATGATTCACAGATCAATCCACTCCCATTTGGTCCAGTCCCTGGATCCACACTAACACTATACCTGTGATGTTGCTCTCTATTCTTTAACCTGGACATCTTTAATTCAAGACCACGAAAGAAATGGCTTAGGAACTGAGAAGAAAGATGGCAGCCACTGCAAGAAGTAGTTGAGAAGGTCCAGGAAAGCAACATGAAGGATATTTGAATGACAGATAAATGTTTTAGCTTCTGCTTCAACTTGGCACAACCCAGAGTCACCTTGAAGAGGGTTCCTCCGTTGAGAAGGTTCCTAGATCAGAGTGGCCTGTGTCAGTCAGATGTTTTCTTAATTCCTCCTTGATGGGGAGGGCCCAGACCACTGTGGGCAGCGCCATCCCTAGGCAGGTGGCACTGAGCTGTATAGAAAAAGGTAGCTGGACAAGTCTGTATCCTCCATGGTCTCTGCTTCAGTTCCTGCCTCCAAGCTCCTGCCTTGACATCCCACCTTGACTTCCCTCAGGGGGAACTGTTACCTAGAAGTGTAAAATAAAACAAACGCTTTCCTTCATAAGTTACTTTTGGTCATAGTGTTTATCACAGAGCCAGAAAAGTAACTAATGCTACAAGATGATTCGTGACAGTGACAGCAAATGTATGAAAGGAAGGTGATATTTTTCAGAGAAGAGCAAAAGGGAAAAAAAAAAAAGAATGAAGCAGGTATTACCGGGAACTGGTGAAAGGCTGGAGAATCTTAGAATTTAAAATGAGGGCATTTAATACAAATGTATGTGTATAACCTTTACCTAAAAGGACATGGAGGGCCACTGTAGCCATCCAGAAATATAAAATAGCCAGTTCCAGGAACCCAGAGCCTCAGGGCTCTGATTTCCAATACCTGCCCCTCCTGAATGATCCACAATGAGGGTAGAACTAAGAATGAAGGTCTAGTGGTTTATGAGACTCTCCACCCTGTCAACCAGTAGATGAAGATTACATTCCTAGAATGAATGTATTCCCCTCCCTAACTGAATACCTTGGGTCAGGTCCCTCTGAAATTTTCCACTGTTTTTATGTTCTGTTTCCTTGGTAACTCTCTCTCCGCCCCCAGCTTCCCTTAAATACCCTACACTTCTTGTGTTCCGGGTCGAACTCTGGCCAGCATGGTCACGAGATAGACCCCGGTATCGGTATCCCCAATAAACCTCATGTGATTGCAGCAAGTTCGGTCTCTCATGAGTCATTGGGTGGTCGCGTCATCTCGAGACTTGAGTAAGGATCTCCCCAGTTCTGGGGGTCTTTCACTGGAATGTTTCTCTTCCCTGTGGAAATAGTTAAACTCACATAATTAGCTGTTATTAAAAACACTTTAACTTGACTTGTTTAAAAATGAGTTATCCGATCTTCATATACTCTATGTTCAGCTCTCAAACTATCTACAAAGATACTGTAACAACAACCTTGTTTAGCTCAATTACTGTGTAGCTAAATTTCTGCTTACAGCTCTTGGTAATTTTTACAGTTGCTCTTAGCAATACTGCTAGTGATGAGAAGCCTGAGGATATCCTGCCAGCATCATCCTGGGTTTGTGATGCCAGAGGTTGTCTTGGAATCCTACGTTCTGCTTCAAAAGACAGAGCTAGCTAGGTATTTATTTATTTATTTATTTACTTAGCCATACAAGCAAATTAAACTGCATATCACAGATTTACTAACGGTTTTTCTCATTAATCTTTAAACCAAAAAATAATAATAATTCAAAACAGAGACTTTTTACTCAGGCTCCAAATGTTTCAGGTGATCATTCTGAAATAAGGTGAAAGTAAGGGCTTTCCCCCCTCTAATGTCACTAAGGACATAGCTGGTACCCTGGCTGGTTCACAGGGAGACAATGCCCAAGGAAAATCACTGCATCAATCACTCTGAACACCACCTTCCTGTAACACCAACGGCCAAAAGGAAGAGACAGAAACTCCATGATAACTCCTTTATGTCCTGACTCCAGCAAAAGTGCTGATTTTCCGTTGCTAAATAGGTAATGTCTCTCCCAACCGAAGCACTTTAAGCAAGGAAGAACGCTTGGAGCAAAAAATAATTGTCAATATATTAAGGCTAACTGTCAATAGATTAAACTTAAAGGAGAGACAGTGGGGCTTGCTTGTAAATTGCAAAGATGCAATGTCATTAAATCTTCCACCTGCATCCGCACCCCCACCCATACATGGATCTTTCAGAGATATCAAGATACCTAGAGAAGCAAGTGTTTTCTGGAATATAAACAGCTACAAAGCAAGATAGCAAATGTGTTCTTGTAAACAATAAATGGGAAGCAAAGGACCAGTTTCTATCCAAGCTAAGAAATTATTCGTTTGAGCTTTTCTTGTGAAGAAATCCATAAGCCAGGTGCTTGACCTCTAGGCTCTAAAGTGTGCTGTAGAGATTAGCAAAATAGTGTGTAGGATGTAGCTTAAGCTCCTAAAAAAACAAAAAGCAGATATGTAAATATATTGTTGTAGAATTGATTAGATCAGCCAGCAAAATGAGACCACTTGTGGTGAATTTTAAAGGAAAACTCCCAAATGAATATGTCAGGTTGAAGTGCATTTCTCGAGACGTGTATGAATGTTATTCAACTCTGCACCCTAATGGCTTTTGAGTGCTCCGGTAGATTGCTAATAAAGACGCTAGTTCCTAACTCTCTGGCTGGAGATTCACAGAGTGTTGTGAGCACATGGCCGGGGTATTTATTGTGGGTATGAATTGATGTGCAGAGCCTGTGTAAGACCCTGGCAAGTGGCGTTTGAGGAAGAATCTTGCAAAGCTGAGAAAGGTGAGCTTAAACCTCCACAACAGAACCAATTTCTTGACTGAAAGTAGCACCAGTATGGCAGGCCATTATCTGTGTTCAGAAGATCTCCAGGCCACTAATAACTCAATCATCAATAAATTGCCAACGTGGATAGCTCTAGAAGTGTTGGCAATTTTCACAAATGTATTGACAAGTACAGTGCCAAGTGGACTGTATTCTTTGGGAACTTAAAACAGTGCAGGCTATTTAACCTCTAATCCAGAGCTGAGAAAACGCTGTGAAAGCCTAGAACCCTTTGTGCTAGCTAGTTTCATTTGAACTTGACACAAGGGAACACACAGAGTTATTTGAAGGGAGGGAACTTCAACAGAGGAAAAAATGCCTCCATAAGATCCATCTACAAGGCAGTTTCTTAAATAGTGACTGACAGGAAGGGCTCAGGCCATTATGGGTGGTGCCACGCCACGCACACTTTGTGTGACAGCAGTATTTGAAGCGAAAACTTCAACGAAAGTCAGTCTCCTGCCTCTGCATTGTCGCCTGGCACCCCAAACTCAGAGGTAGCCCAGATATGTCCTTGTACTTGTGTGCTAGGGGCCCACCAAGATATCATTTAACAGCTAGGAAAAGAAAATTTGGACATTGCTCTCTGACCTTCACCAATGTTCCAACGTCCTAGTCAAACCCTAGTTTGGAATGTTAAGCCATCCAAACTAATTGCCTCCAGCATTGTGGGTAGGGCATTGAAGCTTACAGAATCAGAGACTTATCCCAGGGCAAGGTCAAGTAAAAATCCTCATTCTCAGTCAGGTACTGCAGCTGAACCACTCCTGCAATTAGCAAGAGACAGGTCTCTACTTCCTCAAAAGATTAGCATAGTGGGCGTTTTACCTAGGATGGGTGGGACCTTGAGCCAAGAGTGTGTACGTGAGAGACAGCACTCAGCATTCTAGATTCAGCAGTAGGCATTCAGCATTCGGACTCGCTCGCACTCGGACTAGAACCAGAGTTTAGGTGGACTAGTGAAAGGCTGGAGAATCTTAGAATTTAAAATGAGGGGATTTAATAGAAATGTATGTATAATGTGTAACCGTTACTTAAAAGGGGGCATGGAAAAACCTCTGCCACAAGCCAAAAAAGGTGAAGTAGCTAGTTCCAGGAATTTGGCTAACTCAGAGCCTCAGGGCTCTGGTTCCAGATACCTGCCCCTCCTGGCTGATCCACAATGAGGGCAGAACTAAGAATGAAGGTCTACTGGTTTATGAGACTCTCCACCCTGTGGACCAGTAGATGAAGATTACATTCTTAAAATGAATGTGTTCCCCTCCCTAACTGAATACCTTGGGTTGGGTAATTTTCCACTGAAATTTTCCACTGTTTCCTTGGTAACCCTCTCCCCACCCCCCAGCTTGTGGGTTTTCCTTTTAAATACCCCACACTTCTTGTGTAAGGTGTCGAACTCCGCTGGCCAGCATGGTCACGAGGTCGACCCCGGGGTCGAACTCCTCTGGCCAACAAGGTCATGACATCAACCCCGGTACCAGTATCCCCAATAAACCTCATGTGATTGCAGCAAGTTCGGTCTCTCGTGAGTCATTGGGTGGTCACGTCATCCCGAGACTTGAGTAAGGATCTCCCCAGTTCTTGGGGTCTTTCACTAGGACTTAGATCTATGCAGTCCATAGCCACCCCACCTCCAGGCCCAGAGCGCTTGGGCCCAGGGGATGAAGCACCAGTTGAGATTCAAGAGAGTGAGCATTCAAGATTAGAACCTCTGTCCTCCTGGCTGGCCCACCCGCAGCCCCCTGGGACTCCGGCCGGGCCCATGCGGCCCAAGCGTGCTCGGACCCCAGGGGTGCTGCACCAGTCCAGAGGAGATGGCTGCTGTTTTAGACCTAGTGTGTTTTAGATGGCCTCAGATGTACCTCGACTACTGAGCTGCCAGATTTTTCATCTCTCTTTTGCAATGATTGTAAAAGCCTCATGTCATTTTTAAAGAAATACACTCAGACCTTTACACCACTCGTGTCGAGTCTGTTTGACAAAGCCGAATCCTGTGCACACCTGGCCAGAACCCTTCGTCCCATGGAACAAGGGACCCTGTAAGAAACCCCAGTCCGTGCAGTGCAATGCCTGGGCATTTATTCTGTAAGAAAGCAGACTGAGCAAGCCATGAGGAGCAAGCCAGTAAGCAGCACCCCTGCATGGACCTCTGCATCAGTTCCTGCCTCTAGGTTCCTACCCTGTTTGGGTTCCTGTCCTGACTTCCTTTGATGATGAACAGCAGTGTGGAAGTATGAACCACATTCTTTCCTCCCCAGAGTGCTTTTTGGTCATGGTTTTTCATCCCAGCAACAGAAAGCTGGGATGTCAGGAGGTGGTGGCCCATACATACCTTTAGTCCCAGCACTCAGGAGGCAAAGGCAGGCATATCTCTTTGAATCTGAGACCAGCACAGTGTACAGAGTGAGTTCCAGGACAATCAAGGTTACAAAAAGAAACCCTGTCTCAGTCTCAAAAGCAAGCACTCAAAAGAGATACCCTAACTATGACATCATCCCCTTTCCTAACTATGACATCCCCTTTATGTTATATCAGAGGGCTACGAAGAGGGGGCAGAGCATGGGTGTCATGGATTAGCTTAGTGTATTTTTACTGAGGTTTTGTTAATATTGTTCTAGCAGAATGAACATCAGACTGAAAGGCTGGAGAATCTTAGAATTTAAAATGAGGGCATTTAATAGAAATATATGTATAATGTATAACCTTTACCTAAAAGGGGGCATGGAAAACCTCTAACAAGCCAAAAAGGTGAAGTAGCTAGTTCCAGGAACTTTACTAACCCAGAGCCTCAGGGCTCTGGTTCCTGAAACCTGCCCCTCCTGACTGATCCACAATGAGGGCGGAACTAGGAATGAAGGTCTACTGGTTTACAAGGCTCTCCACCCTGCTGAGGCCCTCCACCCTGCCAACTGGTAGATAAAGATTACATTTCTAGAAGGAATATGTTTCCCTCCCTAACTGAATACCTTGGGTTGGGTCCCTCTGAAAATTTCCATTGTTTTTATGTTTCCTTGGTAACCCTCTCCCCTCCCCCAGCTTGTGATTTTTCCCTTTAAATACCCCTCACTTCTTGTGTTCAGGGTCGAACTCCTCTGGCTAGCAAGGTCACAAGATCAACCCCGGTACCCGGCCTATCCCAAATAAACCTCATGTGACTGCAGCAAGTTTGGTCTCTCGTGAGTTATTGGGTGGTCGAGTCATCCCAAGACTTGAGTAAGGATCTCCCCAGTTCTGGGGGTCTTTCAAGACAATCAGATAACATGGCCCGAGGGCTGCCTTCTGAAACAACTAAATATATTACCTGACTGATTGACCACTTTAAAAAAATAATAAGGATTTTTTGTTTGTTTGTTTTTGTTCTTCTGAGATAGGGTTTTCTCTGTATAGCCCTGGCTGTCCTGGAACTCACTCTGTAGACCAGGCTGGCCTCAAACTCAGAAATCCACCTGCCTCTGCCTCCCAAGTGCTGGGATTAAAGGTGTGAGCCACCACTGCCCAGCTTAATCTCAGCATTTCTGAGGCTGACAAAGAAATACTATTTCAGGCCAGCCTGGGATACATAGCAAGTTCTAGGCTAACCTGGCCTGCATAATTTAGTCCTTGTCTCACAAAAGAGATTGGGGTGGAATCATTCAGACTCTGCGCTGTTAAAGAAAGAGAGTGAGCTTTAGATCAAGCAAGGCTGTATTTGTGTCTAGTGCCACCACCCACTGTGACACTTCATGATGATGGGACCTACTTTCTTCATCAGCAAAGCACTGGGAGCCCTCTGATGGTTTGCATAGTGCATCTGCTCATTAGCTTCCTTCCTGTCTTGTTCTACCGAACCACACTGGACTCCCCCACCACAACCTTAGTCAGAGCCTTGGCACCTTGTTTGCTTGCTCAGCTGAGAAGTTCATAGCAATGTGTCTTCCGAGCCAGCCTCTCACCTTCCCTATCTCCTCAGCTTCCAGACCCACATGCTCACTCTGTCCAGCCATGTATTGGAACTAAAGTGTCCCAGACCAAAGCAACCACCTCCCCATCTCTATCTTGTTAAACATTAACACTGTTTATATTAAAAAAACCAATTTTTCCCATTAACTTTTGTTCTCTCTACTTACGTTCTGTTGTTTTATATTTCTCCAGACCAGTGATGATTAAAGACTTCCTTAGTTGCACAAAATTTAAAATATGTATCTCCACTCCAAAACCTTCCCCAAATTCTCATCAGATATCCAAGCCCTCTTTGATTTCTACCCAGAGTTCATGCCTTTAATACCAGCACCTGGGAGGCAGAAGCAGGTGGATCTCTGTGAGTTCAAGGCCAGCGTAATCTATATAGTGAATGCCAGGCTAGCCAGGGCTCCACAGCGAGACTCTGTCTCAAAAATCAAACAATAACAATAAAAAACTAACTAACTAACTAACTAACTAAACCTAACTTTACCCAGAGAGTTTAACAGGCATCTCAAACTCTACGTCTGTAAAATTGGACTCTGGCTTTCCACTCCTACAACTGACTCTTCCTGTATGCTTTTCTATCTCCTCTCCCCACCCCATCCCCAGCTACTAGCCAGGTCAAGACTGTGATCCACATAAAACCACATCAACCAAGACAGACAATATGGCTTTGTCTCTTTTGTTCCATCACTCACAATGTCAGTGTGTGTCTTTGTCCTTTGTTCCTTCTCAATCAGAAAACACTTTTCAACCATATTTATATCGAACTCATCCTTCAAAACCTAACTCAGTTGCTCCACTGCCCCCTCATTCCACAAGCGGCCTGTCTAATCTAGCCCATCACTGGAGGAAGCTGGACAACTTTGCCTTGCTCTCTTTTGCCCTTAATGATGGTTCTCTCTCTCTTCCTCCCTTCCTCCCTCTCTCTCTCTCTCTCTCTCTCTCTCT
>NW_022196891.1:33809888-33819694 GCF_008632895.1 Mastomys coucha | reverse complement strand
CTCTCTCTCTCTCTCTCTCTCTCTCTCTCTGGCATACTATTTGTAAATTTCCTACCCTACAGTAGATAACCAGAAAATGGCCAAAAAGTACTCTAAATATGTTCGTGATTTTAGAGGGTACTTTACGAGGGTATATGGAGTGGCAGTGGGAGATGGAGATGATTATACATTCCTTAAGAAAATGTGGGGTGGCTGCAGAGTGTCAGGAAAGTCATTTAAAAGGCAAGATGGCTGAAAGCAAGGAATAGGACCTACGGGAGCAAAGGGCCTCTACTGCACACATCAGTTAGGAAAAGCCTGCCTGGAAATCCACGGAAAGCCATGTATATTAAACAGCTCACCGATGTTTGCTGTAAATTAGAGACAACTACTTATTTCTCATCTCATTAGCTCATTTTTATGCCCATGTGCACATATCCAAAGTCAGTAGACTGAAAGACAGGACACCAGTTATTCTCATTCTTTCTATTGTTTAAAAAAAAAAAAATTGCCGGGCAGTGGTGGCACACGCCTTTAATCCCAGCACTTGGGAGGCAGAGGCAGGCAGATTTCTGAGTGTGAGGTCAGCCTGGTCTACAGAGTGAGTTCCAGGACAGACAGGGGTACACAGAGAAACCCTGTCTTGAAAAACCAAAAAAAAAAAAAAAAAAAAAAAAAAATCCCCTCTTAGATATCACCTCTTCAAGTCTGGAGGAAAGGGAAGTAGTTGAAACAGGGTCTTCCTCTGTGTCCTAGGTGGACCTCTAAGTTATAGCAATCCTCCTGCCTCAGCTTCCTGGGTACTGGGATTAGGAATATATGTGATGTATGAATTATGCATACATGGCACCACAGCATGCTCCCAGATGTTTTTAGTTGTAAGAGAACATTATGAACAATTTTATGTCAACTAGTTAGACAATTGTATGTTTCTGGGAAAAGGTTACAAAAAACGTCATCTCGAGAATAAATAGAAAATATGAGTATGCCAAGAGCAAGAAATAAGTAATAATTGAAATATTCCAACAAAGCTCAGGCATTGCTGGGAATTTTTTAGAACCATATGAAGAAGACAGCAGAAATTCCACGCAAGTTTCCCAACTCCTTCTGCTGGCACATAACTCCATTAACCCACAAAGCTCTGGGCATGAATGCAGCCGCAGAGCTGCCTGGGACAGGTTAGGGTGGTGGTTGGTAGCAAATGGGCCTGGGAGATCTCTTCAGAATAATAAAACATTAGAACACTAGTTCATGGTGATAGCACTTCAGCTGAATGAATCCACTAAAAAGTATGAAAACTGTACACGGCCAATGAATACTTTTAATTATGTGTAAGTGATGCTTCAGGTGGAGTGTAGTATTGAGTATCTTCTCTTTAGCAATTTCTATAGATTTTCTCTGACTTTACCACTATGATTTAATTTTGAAATAGAAACTTAAAAGAACTGTTAATCTGATACTCAAAATGTTTGTCTTACATAGGCAGCTTAATTTCTTTGAAGGTGTTTGTTCAGTTGTAAAATGTAGACAGTGATATTGATTCTAGTTATTTGGTTTTATTTTTTTTACTTATTTATTTATTTTTATGTGTATGAGTACACTGTAGCTGTACAGATGGCCGTGAGCCATCATGTGGCTGTTGGGAATTGAACTCAGGATGACCCCATTCGCTCCCATCCCGCTCTGCTTCTACTAGGTGGAATAACAAATTCAGAAATAGTGCTTGCTGTCTCCAAAGCCATGTTGGAAACAAGGTGAATCCATGGAATATCTTGCCACTCTCTGTGCCTCCACACTGACTCTCCAGAGCCGGGCAGAGCATCTCCTGAAGATGTGAGCCCACAGAAGACTGAGCAAAAGTTAGCAAGACCTATTGGCTTTGTTCATCTGTCTTTTTTTTTCTTTTTAATATATGTAATGTTCACATAGCTGGAATAAAAAGAACCTCCAAATGTAGTGTGTGTCTGTGTGTGTGTCTGTGTGTGTGTGTTTGTGTTTATGCATATGTACATGTGCATTCATGCATACACACCATCCTCACCAGAATTTTTGTTTGTTTTTATTGCTGATAACCACATGGCTTTTACTGAGACTGGATCTCAATGTAGCTTTGACATGTGTTCCTCTGGTTGCTAAAGATAGTAACATCTTTTTACGTATTTACCAGCCTTTTGTGTATCTCTTGAATGGTGTCCTTCCAGCTCGTTTGTCCATTTAATGACTGGATGACTGGATGGTTACTATTTGGGGTACCTTTATTTTTATTTACTTATTTATGACTCACTTGTGTGTATGCTTCTGTGTGTACATATGGCTGTGCGTGCCATACACACACATGTGTGTGTGTGGAGGTAGGAGGACAACTTTTGGAAGTTGGGCCTCTCTTTTCAACATGTGGATATTCATGTCCATTCCTGTTATTCATGGAGAGAACTCAGGCTTGACAAGCAAGCACCATCACCTGGGCCATCTCACTGGCCCTGCAGTTCTTTATGTATTTTAGAGACTAATCCCCTACCCAGTGATACTATTTACACTAATAGATTAATTAGCAGCTTAGATACTAATTTAGATGAATAGGTGGCAAAGATTTTTTTGTCCATTCCACAGTCTGTCTTGTCAATATATTAATTGTCCCCTTTGATATGTACAAACCTCTTTAATTTCATATTATCTCATGTGTCAAGTCTTGCTAGATTTGTTTGTTTGTTTCTGAGCTATTGGAGTTCTTTTTAGAAAGTCATTGCCTAGACCTGGATTCGAAGTTATCCACCAGCATTTCCCTTGGATATTTTTTGTTTCTAGTCTTGTGTTGGTGACTTTGATCATTTTGGATTGGTTTTGTATAGGGTGATGGGTAGGATTCACATTTTAGTTTATCCAGCACAGTTTTTTATTACTACATATTTATTAATTCTCTAAGAATTTCATATATTTGTACTATGTATTTTGATCCTACTCACCCTTTCTCATCCCTCTAACTCCTCCCAGATCCACTTCCCATCTTCCCACCCCTCCATCATCCTGCCCTCTTTCTAAACAATTCTTTTATTATTTTGAATATTTTATACAATGTCTTTTGTTTATAGTCCCTTCCCCTCTCCAACTCATCCAACTTTGTGTCTTTTGTTTATTCTTGTAAACTCATCAAAGATCAATTTGTGCTGCTAAATATTCTTGGATACCAGGTCTTCCACTGGAATGTGGCTAAACTCTCATAGGAAACTGTTTCTCCCTCTTCCAGCAGCCAGCAGCTCTCAATAGACTAGAGGTAGGAAGAAATGCCTAATTCTCATCTCCATGCTGAGATTTGATGTCTTGGACTTGCATGGGCTGTGAGTGACGTCGCACTCACTGTGAGTTCATATGGGCAGCTGCCCTGCTGTGTCCAGAGGATACTATTACCTCATGGTCATCTGCTGCCTAGGAGTCTTGTATTCTTTCTGCCCCTCTTCTACAATGATCTCTGAGCCTGGGGGTGGGGCGGGGGTGGAGGTACAGTACATATTCCAGTTGGGGTTGAGCCCTTTGCAGTCTCTCATTCTCTGTACCTTAGCTCATTGTGGGTCTCTGTTAACCACCATCTACTAGAATTAGAAGATTCTTAGATGAAAACTGAGAGATGTATTCATTTATGGATATAATGTTAAGTCACTAGAAGTCAGTTAACACTACATCCAGCTGGCTGTAGTGGCATGTGCCCTTAATCCCAGCATTCAGGAGGCAGAGGCAGGCCAAAGTTTGAGGCCATACTGGTATAAAGAGTAAATTGCAGAACATCCAAGGCTACACAGAGGAACTCTGTCTTGAAAAAAAATTTAGCAGAATAATAGACATACGTTCTCCTCTAGGGCCTATAAACTATCTAGCCATAGGTTCTTCATCCAATAATAGTTTCAGGTATGGGTATCTCTGCAGGAGTTGACACTAAGCCTCTATTGCTCTAAGGTTTTAATCATAGAACATGGAGAAACCAAGGTACTGACCTGGAAGGTTCATCCCTACTAACTAGCTTCCACGGTGCTGAATGGTGCTACACATGCTACTACAGGAGAAAAGTGATCATCAGCCGTACCCAGCTGAGAATTCTGGGAGCTACAATAAGAACTAGCCTGGCAAGGCATTCCAAATGGTGCAATAGTGGCATAGACATCACGGCAGTAACCAACCACTTCCTAATTGGATTTAAATTCTGGTCCACAAGATGAACACAGCACAGATATTTTTATTTTTAAGTGTATTTCTCCATTGTGTGTCTTTGGCACCTTCCTCAAGGGTTAGCTAGCTGTAGTCACGTGTGTTACTGGGCCCTCTATTTCACTTCATTGCTTGATGTGTTTACTCTTAAGCCATGAACATGCTGTAGAAGATTACTCTTCAAAATCCTCATTAGTTTGAATCTATTTTCTCTTCACAAGTACATGTGTTTATGCAATGTGTGTGTATTTGTATATATATGTGTGTGTTGCAATGACTGAATCCAGTACTATTCATGCAAGAGTTATACAACTGAATTGTATTCTTAATACTTTGAAAACATTGATAGAAACAGAACTTAACAAAAACGGCAGCTGAATTTTGTTTTGTTGTTGTTGTTGCTGTTGTTGTTGCTGCTGTTGTTGCTGTTGTTGTTGCTGTTGTTGTTGCTGTTGTTGTTCTTGCTGTTCAGACTTGAGTAAACATAGTTCTATACCTGACAAATATAATATAGCTTCAATTCTCCAAAGAAGCTTATCCCACAATACATTTCAAGACTTTTGTCAATATGTTTCACTAAATCATTTTTCTTACATGTCTACTTTGTATCTCTCTAGCTTTCTCATTTCATTTTTTTTTAATTTTAAAGACAACTCCTAATATATTCAAACTATGTCCTTTCACTGTATACTTAAAGTTTGATGATAATAAATGTTAAGAATTCTCAATTACATACATGTATACATATAATACATGTGTATTTTACCTAGACACTCACATATAAACACCCATGATATACATATACTTCTTATTACTAATTATTTGTAACATTGTTATTTGGAGAAAGTCTCAGGTTCTTATTTCAAAAATTAAGTATAATAGTATCCTAATTCTTTATATACAAAACCAGAAGAACTATACTTTATTCTTGGCAAGTTTTGACAGTTTTCTCTAAAAATTCCCCATTCCATTTTTCCAAAGAACAGTTGTACAGACATGTCATGTTTCTAAGAATATAGAATAATCTGACTTTAGAAAGTTGAAAAATCTAAATTTTTCATCATTAACTGGTCTCATCATTTTCATCTAGACTTCCTAGATTCTTTGATTTTGTTCTATACTTCCCCCAAAGGTTTCTCCATTAATATTAACAGCTTTCTGAATCTCATTACTCTGATTTATGCCTTTTCAATTTATTTAAGGTTGTGTCAATATTAAGTTATCTGTCCCTTGTGAGCAACTTCAATAATGTTTAGATGCTTAAGAGAATTTTACTCTTAAGCATTACCTGGCAGGCAAAAATCCATGTTATTACTTATAATGCCATCCTCCCTTGCAGAATTAACTAATAATTAATGAGAGTTATATTAAGAATACAGAGACAACCTAAAATACTATAGTAAAAATATTATAAGTTATACTGGAACTTTTATTTCATTTCAAATGTTCTTGTTCTTGTGTAAAAGAGAGTGAGGAATCACAGGGGAAAACTCGAATGTTTGAAACTATTATTTCCTGACCATCTAGGAGAAGTTGAAAATAAAATTAAAAGAGTCTTCAGACTAAAACTTCTATTTTAGAGCCAGATGGTGGTGGTACACACCGTTAATCCCAGCACTTGGGAGGCAGAGGCAGGCAGATTTCTGAGTTCGAGGCCAGCCTGGTCTACAGAGTGAGTTCCAGGACAGCCAGGGCTGCACAGAGAAACCCTGTCTCGAAAAAACAAAAAACAAACAAAGAAAGAAAGAAAAAACTTCTATTTTAGGAGACTTCCTACTGAAGATGACAAAAGGAGAAAGCCTGTGCCCACAGCACTGAGTCATCCTAGCACTTGCTCCTGTAGGACCGCTAGAAAAAGAAACAAATGACAAGCATGAGGAGAACCATCGGCATTTCTGTTGCTAAGTAATGTGATTTCTACACAGAAAGCGCAGGGAGTCTAGGATAAACGTCTATAACTGAACGGAGTTCAGCAAGGTTTCTAGATAGACAACGAGTATACAATCCGATGGTGGGCCAGCGAGAGGGATTAGCAGGTGAAAGACACTTGCTGCCAAGCCGGATGGCCTTCGACACTCACAGACTGGAAGGAGAGCACTGGCTCCTTAAAGATGTCTGCTGACATCCACCCTAACCCTAAACACACACGTCTCACAGGACCCAAATAAAGGTAATTTTTAATTAAAGAGAAAAAAACAATATATCTATATGTCATCAATAGCTACATGAACATTTGAATTAAAAAAGCCATTTTTTTTTCTCCCTCCAAAGGATAAAATATTTGGGGCTGAGGGGATGGCTTGGTTGGAACGGTGCCTGCCAAGCAAGCATGAGGTTCTCAGTTCAAATCCTCAGAGTTCATGTAAAAGCTAAGCATGGTGATAAGCATCTCTAAGCCCAGGAAGAGGTGAGGAGCAGAGATAGACAGATACCCAGAAGTTGTTGCCCGAACAATCTAGTCAAATGGTCAGCTCTGGGTTCAACAAGAGCCTGTCTCAAGGTGGAGAGCAACAAAAGAAGCCATCTAACCCCAGCATCTAGCCTCCACATGCACATGCACATGCACACGCACACGCACACGCACACACACACACACACACATGTGCACAGACACATGGTGGGTGTGTTGCTAGGTCTGGAAGCACATACTAGTATCTCAGTATCCAGGAGGCAGCGGCAAGGAGAATGCTATAAGTTTAAGGTTAGCAAGTTCCAGGCAAAACAAAACTATACAATGAGATCCTGCCCACGTATCCCCCCCCCCCCCAACACACACACAAAGAGATAAGAAAACAGATGCCCAAAATAAAGATACTGTCATCATGAAATGCTAGATGCACCATCCATCCTCCACGCTGGTGGAAGTATGAATGGACTCTGAAAGACATCTTGCTTTTTTTTTTTTTAAGATTTATTTATTTATTTTATGTATATGAGTACACTATAGCTGTACAGATGGTTGTGAGCCTTCATGTTGTTGTTGGGAATTGAATTTAGGACTCGGCTCGCTCTAGGTGGCCCTACTCACTCCAGCCCAAAGATTTATTTATTATTATAAGTACACTGAAGCTGTCCTCAGACACACCAGAAGAGGGCATCAGATCCCATTACAGGTGGTTGTGAGCCACCATGTGGTTGTTGGGATTTGAACTTAGGACCTTTGGAAGAGCAGTTGGTGCTCTTACCCACTGAGCCATCTCGCCCGCCAGCCCATCTTGCTGGTTTCTTAGACAACTAACCATGAAACTGCAAAGTGACCCAGGAACTACACACTTAGCTATTTACATCTCTATTTATGTGCTATTTATATGCAAAGACGTATAGCAGTTTGTTTAGGACAACAAAAATAAATTAGGAAAACAGATACCCTAATAAGGAGAACACATACCTGCAGTACACTCCACCTTGGGACACCAGTAAGGAATCAAAGGGAACAAGCTGAGGACACGAACCTGGAGGGATCGTCAACAACAACAAAATCATCAACAGGAAACCCAATCCCAAGAGGTTACATTTATATGACCGTTTTGAAAATACAAAATTACAGAACTGAGCTGGGCAGTAGTGGTGCACGCCTTTAATCCCAGCACTTGGGAGGCAGAGGCAGGCGGATTTCTGAGTTTGAGGCCAGTTTGGTCTACAGAGTGAGTTCCAGGACAGCCAGGGCTACACAGAGAAGCCCTGTCTCGAAAAACCAAAAGAAAAAAGAAAAAAGAAAAAAAAAGAAAAAGAAAAAGAAACAAAATTACAGAACTGAAGAAAAAATTAACAGTTGCGAGGAATTAGGGAGGGGTGAAAATGAATGGCAGTAAGTCTGGCTACACAAAGACAAAGGAGGAAGGAAACTTGTAGTGGGGCAAATAAAGTATCTTGAATCTATAAATGTCAGGATATTGGTTGTAAATTTTTACTAGAGTTTTGCAAAATGTTTCCATTTAGAGAAACTGGGTGAAGAATTCGTGAACAGAGCTGGAGAGATGGCTCAGTAATAATTAAGAATGTGAACTGATTGTGGATACCAGCAAGTGCTGGATGACGAGCCTGAGATAGCTCTCTCCTGAGAGGCTCTGACAGTACCCGACTAATACAGAAGTAGAGGCTCACAGCCATCCACTGGACTGAGCACAGGGTCGCCAATGAAGGAGCTAGAGAAAGGATCCAAGGAGCTGAAGGGTTTGCAGCCCCTTAGGATGAGCAACAATATGAACTAACTAGTACCCTCAGAGCTCCCAGGGACTAAACCACCAACTAAAGAGTACACATGGAGGGATTCATGGCTCCACTGCATATGTAGCAGAGGATGTCCTAGTCAGTTATCAATGGAAGGAGAGGCCCTTGGTCCTGTGAAGGTTTTATACCCCAGTGTAGGGGAATGCCAGGGCCGGGAAGCAGGTGAGGTTGGGTTGGTGAGCAGGGGGGAAGGGGAGGGAACAGGGTTTGTTTGGTTTTGAGGGGAAGGGGAAACCGGGAAAGGAGATATCATTTGAAATGATAAATTTATATAAATTTTATATTTTGTATAATATATAAATTTGTATAAATGATAAATGATAAATTTGAAATTATAAAGAAAACAGCTAATTAAATAAATAAATAAATCTTTTTTGGATTTAAAAAAAGAAGTGTGAACTGCTCTTCCAGAGGACCAGAGTTCGGTTCCCAGCACCCACATAAGGTATCTCACAATTGCCTGTACCTCTAGCATCCAGAAATATCTGATGCCCTCTTCTGGTCTCCTCTGGCACTGTACTCAGAAGCACAAACCCACACATAGATGCATATAATTAAAAAATAAAATCTTTATAGAAACAGAGAAAATGCCTATTTCAACACTATGTGAATCTACAATCACCTCAAAATAAAAAATGAAATCTAGGGGCTGGAGAAATAGCTCAACAGTTAAGAGCATTTGTTATTGCCGGGGACCTGGGTTCAATTCCCATAGCTCACAAACATTTATAACTCCCATTCCAGGGGACTGATACCTCTAAGGACACCAGACATGCACATGGTGCACAAACATACATTCAAGCAAAATACAACATATAAATAATGTAAGTATATTTTAAAAATTAAAATAAAAAATAAATAAAGTTTAATTCATTTCAGAGCTGGGCATGGTGGCACACACCTGTAATTCCAGTACTTGGAAGGTAGATGCAGGAGGGTGGCAAGTTTAGGATTATCCTGGGTTACAGAGAAGAACTTGGTTTCAAATATAAAATAAAATGTACATTTCAAACAATCATAAGGCAATATCTGACTTACTAAGTGCACAGCAGATTTTCACAGAAACAAGGTTGGCTCATGGCACAGCAATTGTCTAACACAGCTGACACTGAACCCCAGAGTCAATAAATAAATAAAATAAGGCAAAATAAACAGAGACGGGCACTGAGATAATACTACATCATATTTTATTTGTAGAATTTTATAAAATTTCTAGGCTACTTGTTTTATTTTATCTTGTTTATTTGTATTAATTAATGCCAAAAACTACATGACAAAACATGGAAGTTAAAAAAAATTAACAGGATTAATTTTGTTAAACTCTCCCATTCTGTATTTGTCTTAGAGTTTTGTTTGGAGGGGGAAGGAGGGTTGCTGCTGCTCTTCTTCTTCTTCTTCTT
>NW_022196891.1:33799943-33804963 GCF_008632895.1 Mastomys coucha | reverse complement strand
GGCCAGCCTGGTCTACAGAGTGAGTTCCAGGACAGCCAGGGCTACACAGAGAAAGCCTGTCTCAAAAAGAAAGAAAGAGAGACAGAAAGGAAGGAAGAAAGGAAGAAAGAAAGGAAGAAAGAAAGAAAGAGGAAAGAGGAGGAGAAAGAAAGGGAGGAGGAAGGGGAGGGGCTTCCTGTTTTGTCCCACCTTGTTTTCCTTAGTTTCATTTTTTCAAACTTTTAAGTTGTTCTTTCCAGTTCTAAAGAAAAAACAAACAAAAAACCCTATAAGCCCACTTACTATCTCTTTTTTTTATTTATTTTTATTGTCTGTGTATTTGCCTCTGTGTGTGTATGTACACTACCTACATGCGTGTAGAAGACTTCTAAAACCAAAAGAGGCCAACCAAGTTTTCCTGGAACTAAGTTATGGATGGTTTTACTGCCATGTGGTTGCTGGGAACAGAACCTGCAAGAGCAACAAGTGCTTTTAGCCTCTAAGCCATCATCACTCCAGCACGCCCCGCCCTCTCTTTTTAAATTATGAAGCTAGCACACAGTGTGGGCTTCATGATGGCCACAACCCTTCTTTTTCAGCTAGGACATTGGCTCCTGTTTCTCTCTCTGAGCATCAAGCTACATCGTTATAAATGTTCCCAAGCAAGACTTGAGTGCTCTATAGGGCATTTTGTAGACTTTTTTTTTTTTTTTAATTGACCCTCTGAAAACAAAGTCCTATGCAGGAGGGTTAAAACTCCCCCTGGGAACTTCCTTCCTCTAACAGATTTTCCAGGAGGAAAGCACAGCGGGGTCCTTGATTTGATTTCCTGCCCCAGTTAAAAGCCTTCTGGTAAAAGATATATTTCATTCTCATTTTTCACTTCTTAAATGATGCACCGAAGACGAATGCCTTCACTCCCTCAGAAATAAAGTAATAGGCAATCATCATATGTACATACATATACATATGTATACATATATATACACATGTATATATATATATGTATATACATATATATACACATGTATGTGTGTATATACATATGAATAGCTATCATCATGTATATGTATATGTATATGTATATGTATATGTATATGTATATATGTGTGTGTGTGTGTGTGTGTGTGTGTGTGTGTGTGTAATACACACATACATACTGTCCGAGAGAGAAATCCTCCCTCAGTTTAAACTAAATGGCTGTTGAATAACAAAGGGCAGACTTCCCTGGTCACAGTCACAAGAGTAGAACAAAGGGAGTTACAGCAGAGATAAGGAGAGGAATCTTGACAATACAGATGTGTTCCTTCCTTTCCAGGGATATATGGTGACTTTTGTTTGTTTCTTGGAGTTTCTCCAAGGCAGCAATTGGCCACCCATATGTCCCTGTGGGCAGACAAACATATCTACAGAACAGCTAACATACCGCAAGCAAATAGAGCTATGACCTCAAGGTTGATCCAAGATGTTGCCTGATTTGTTTTCCTGCAGAGAACAGCGGGGACTAGGGAGTGTTGAGATTTCAAGCTTTACACTCCCGCACTTCTGCGTCTTTGCAGATGTAACAAGTTAAAACAAGGTCACAGGGGACTCGGGGTGAGCATCCCCTTCAGAGAAAAGACACAAAGGAACACCAAGGTTGTGGGCAACCTCAGAAGCTAAACGGACACAAGGACAGTTTCCCCTTGGAGAGAGAGCCCAGCTGTACTGACACCTTGACACTGACCTCTCTTCAAACTGTGAGCTGCTTCAAACCACCCAGGCTGTGAGAATATTTAGGGGGCATTCTCTTTAGTACATAGCTGGTGCTATTTCCAAAGGTGTATGCGTCTTTCTGGGACCCCTTAACATCTTCAAAAACTGATCAGGAAGCTAATGCGTCTATCCACTGTCACTCGGGACTAGCATTTGTTTCGGGTGCATGTGAAAATTACCAGACTTCTTTACTTTCTTGATTTTTTTTGCTTTCTTGGTTTCGGTGTATGAGTCAAAGTTCCACTCTGTGTCCCAATCCAGTCTCACATTCACTGTGCAGCCTAAAGTGACCTTGAACTCAAAGCAATTCTCCTGCCTCTTCTACCTGACAAGTGCCAGGATAGCAGGTGCGAGCCAGAGCATAGGCAAAGATTGATTCTGTGGAGAACTAGCCCTCTGCTGTATGTACAAAAAGTGGCTAGTTCCCCACAGTGACTGTTATTTGAATTTCCACCATTTGGAGGGCCTAACTCAGAACAGGAGGAGGGAAGGTCCATTCAAAGAAAAACATTCAAAGAAAGTCCAGTAGAAAACATCCCTACTGTGTGCTTATTTTTTAACTTAGATTTTATATTATACACTGTCTCTAAAACATATCAACAGACCAGATCTTTTTATTTTATTTTATTTTTATTTTATTTTGGTTTTTCAAGACAGGGTTTCTCTGTGTAGCCCTGGCTGCCCTGGAACTCTGTAGACCCTGGCCTTGAACTCAGAAGTTAAAATGCACTTTTATATTTTATATGTATAGGTATTTTCTCTGCATACATATATGTGCACCATGTGTATGCCTGGTTCCTACAGGGACTAGAAGAGGGTCCTGGACCCCCTGGAACTAGAATCATAGATGGTTGAAAGCCACCACGTGGGTACTGAGAACTGAGCATAGGTCCCCTGCAAGAGCAGCAAATGCTTTTAACCATTGAGCCATTGCTCCAACCACGAGGCTGGATTCTTAGAATTCAGATGCTGAGATGGTACCAGACAACTTGGGATGTGTGTAAAAGTCTTTTTTTAGGAAATCTTTCTAAACCAGTGGTTCTCAGTGATGCTGTGATCCTTTAATAGTTCATAACTGTAATTTTGCTACTCTTATGATCGTAATGTAAATATCTGATATGCAGGGGTCACGGCCCACAGGTTGAGAACAGCTCTTGTAAACCATTGTCTTAGAAAGGGTTTTCCCTATTTCTTGTTTATTTCACACAACTGGACAAATGCCGTATCATTCTACTTATATAAAGGACATAGAGTGCTCAAGTTCATGGAGAAAGGAGGTAGAGAGCGGCTGCCAGCACCTGGGGGAGACCCAATTCAGAAGTGAGTTTAGCAGGGTTTCGTTCTGGGTAAATGAGGAAGTTCTGGCTATGAACAGTGGTGACAATCCCATGCAGTGACAATGTACTTAATACTGCTCAAAATGGTACACTCTTAAAAATGGCTGAAGGAGCTAGTGAGCTGGCTCCACAGTTAGGAGTACTTGCTGCTCTTGTAGAGGAACTGGGTTCAGATCCCGGCATCTACATGGTGATTCCTACCATCTGTAACTCCAGTTCCAGAGGATCTGACTCCACAGGCACCAGGCACACAGATGGTGTATAGACATACATGTAGGCAAAACACACACACTCACATACATATTTATATCACTCATCTGTGTCTCTGTGTGTTTCTCTGTGTGGCCCTGGCTACCCTCGAACTCACTCTTAGAGACCAGGTTGGTCTTGAACTCAGAGAAACACTTACCTCTGCATCTCAAGTACTGAGATTAAAGGTGTATGCCACCACCACCCAGCATCACATAAATATTTTTCAATTAGTTAAACATTGTCAAAATAACTTTTTGTCAATTATTTCATTTGCTTGTTTGTTTGGGGTTTTTTTTGTTGTTTGTTTGTTTAGACAATATCTCTCTATGTGGCCCTCACTGTCCTGGAATTTACTATGTAAGCCAGGCTGGTTATTCCTAAGAGAAGATAATCAAATATTCAAATTCACAGAGACCCACCTGCCTGTTCCGCTGTCTTCCAAGTGCTGAAATTAAAATCATGTACCACTAAGACCAACAAAATGGTAGCTTTTACATTATGCAAACTCTTCCACGATAACCTAAACAAGGAAAGCAGTCTAAATTCAATAAATAATAGTTTAAGCAAAAGTTTAAAAAAAGCAAGGCCTACAGAGTTTTAAACTATTGTAATTCCAACTTTTATTCTTTCCTGGTCTAAATAATTACTACTAACTTTAGGACTAAATAAGCGTTCCAAGAAACACGGAAAGATCAGCGCCTATACCAGTGCGCCTGCCTGTGCGCGTGTGGAGGGGCTAGCGCAGAGCATCCGGTGTCTCTCTCCTTCACTCTCTGCCAGATCACCTCGAGGTAGTAGAAAAACTAGAAACTCGGTGCTCCAACCATAGTCCTGGGTCTGCCGGGAGAGGCTGCAGTAGGCACAGTCAACATTGCCCAGCTTTTTCTATGGGTGCTGGAGACTCGAGGCCTCGGGCTTACAGAGAAGCGCTCTTATCCACTAAGCCATCGCTCCAACCCCAGTCAACACTGTTTTTATTAATTGTATTTTAGTTAATATAACAAAGCTTCCTTGCGACATTTTCTTGCGTGTCTGCCACGGAGCACTGTTCATCTCTCTGCCCTTACCTTCTCCCAGTGATGGCCATTTTGCTGCTTTCCTATGCTGCCTTCTACCTGGGGCGACCATCATAAAATCCAAGAGCCAGGTGAAGTAGGCAGTGACTCACCAGAACAATAGTTCTCATCTGTTTATTTATCCATGCAATTAGAACCAATGCAAACCCATTTCTCTTTTTCTCACACTAAAGACTGTGTTGCCTGCATGCAGTTCTCGGTTCCTGAGCAGACTCCAGAACCAGAGCAACTTTTATGTCAATTATATGCATTCAAAACATACATTAGCCTCTCTCCCTTCCTCCCTCTCTCCCTCCCTCTCTCTCTTTCTATCTCTCTCTCCCTCTCTCTATCTCTCTCTCCCTCTCTCTCTCTCTCTCCCTCTCTATCTCTCTCTCCCTCTCTCTCTATCTCTCCCTCTCTCTATATCTTTCCCTCTCTCTCCCTCTCTATCTCTCACTCCCTCTCTCTCTCCCTCTCTTCCCCTCTCTCTCCCTCTCTCTCTCCCTCCCTCTCTATCTATCTCTCCCTCCTTCTCTCTCCCTCTCTCTCCCTCTCTCCCTCTCTCTCCATTTCTCCCTCTCTCTCCCTCTCTCTCCATTTCTCCCTCTCTCTCCCTCTCTCTCCATCTCTCCCTCTCTC
>NW_022196891.1:33789847-33799662 GCF_008632895.1 Mastomys coucha | reverse complement strand
TTTTTCTTTCTGGATGGGGTTTTTCACTGTGTAGCCCAGGCTGATCTCAAACTTGCAATCCTCCTGCTGCAGCCTCTTATATTCTGGGATTACAAGTGTCTCACACTCCACCCAGCTAGGATTCCATTCATGCCATAATGACCCTGAGCTGGGGTTCACCACCTCATTTCACAGAAGCAGCTGCTGATTCCAAAGCCACAGCAGGCAGGAAAGCAGGCTGAGAGTAGAACCCAGTTAGATTGTCCTAGAACCTTCCCTCCGTTCATCCAGGCACCAGGGAGGTGTTCAAGTGCTAGACATATTCAGTATAGACATATTCAGATTGATTTAAAGATGACTTTGGGGCTGGAGAGATGACTTATCAGTTAAAAGCACTGACTTCTCTTCTGAAGGTCCTGAGTTCAAATCCCAGCAACCACGTGGTGGCTCACAACCATCTGTAATGAGATCTGATGCCCTCTTCTGGTGCGTCTGAAGACAGCCACAGTGTACTTAGATATAATAATAAATCTTTAAAAAAAAATGACTTTGTGTCTATATAATTGTGCTCCAAACCTTTTAAGTAAATGGAATCATGTAGTCTACAACCTTTTTCTCTTCAGAAAAGTCCTCCTGCAGCCCACCCAAGTACCCATGAGGTTTTTTTCTTTGTTTTGTTTTGGGTTTGCTGAGTAACCCTGAGCTTTGCAGCCATCATATACAGGTGTTGAACACCTCAGCTTATTTCTGTGTTTTGATCAAGGTAGCTGAAGAAAGACGACCTATAACTTGCCACAAGACTTGTGAAACACTATTGGTTTGCTTAATTATATGTAGTGTGTGACTATCACAAACAGTGGGCTGGCTGCATGCGATGAGTGTCTAGAATGTGAAGCAAAATAAAGTAGCATCGCGAGTGCAGGGACATTTGGTGAATGGGTAATGGCTTCTATGTGAACACTGAATATTTGTGGGCGCCCAGTAAGAAGACTGTAAGAGCCTAGAAGAGAGGCTGGGGGCATCAGGAAGCATTTGAAAAGGTTTGAGTTGAAATTGAGAGCCTGGGAAGAGTGTGTCAGGAAATGGGAGGCTTCGGGAAAGAACAATAGTTGCAAAAGCCTGCACCCTCGGGTTGTGACCCTGGGTTACTCCGCACCGTCTTACGCATTCTCCACTCATGGAAATGTTATTCTGGGGTCCCTGATTATCTGCTCACCGGTGTGTGGCTCACCAGAAAAGAACGCCATGATTATTCAGAACTCTGATATCACTCTGAGGAACATTATCTCCAAATGAACTTAAAGTACTCACAATGTTCTAACCCTAGACATAAGCCTCGCCTTTCCACTTCATCTCATACAACCTGTGGTTGACCAGGCAAGCCCGCCTGGTGTTCCTCCCTAGCCATCCTGCGGAGGACTTATTCCCTGGAGCAGCATTCTAAGAATCTCCCTTTACTTCTAAGACTAACCACATTCTGTGACCTCAGATCTCAAAGTCCTGAGTAGCCACGGAAATTAAATAAACTGCTCTGAATTCATGGCTTGCAATACGCAGAGAACTGTGCTTACCTTTGAGCGAAAACAGAGAAAGATTCCTCCCTTTGGTGGAGTGGGGGATGGGGAGGTGGCATTACTAAGAAGAGAAGCCTCAGAATTATGAAATAATTGAGAAATCTTCATGACCCCTACCAGACCTGCCCACAAACCTTGGCAAACTGGCCCATCGCCTCACAGAGACGTTGCACATAATTCGAGGACACCATGATTGATGGCATGAGAGTTTTGCTTCATAATTTCAGTGCCACACTGTGAAGCATAAATATCCAGGGAAAAGAAATTCTGAGGGAAGTCCTGATATCTAAACTTTAGCTGAAAGAAAACCTAGCTCTAAAATTTCACAGTCGTCTGGAGGAAGGGGGTCTAAACAGGATGCCTGTGAGGATGCTGCACACACTGAATGCAGAGCTAGATCGGGCATCAGGTATCGACCAGGTGGAAGACATAGCTTGCTGACACTTTAGAGTTATTTCATAGTAATATCTGCATCTGCATTTAAAAGACTGAAGAATTTTCCCTTTGGATAAGTATCCAAAGTTATTTATATCTGGAAGATATATACAGTCATTATCAAGCAGAATCTAAAATATTTAAGGACATGTAAACCATGCGTAGTAAATAGGGGGGAAAGCAGGCAAACACAATTATGATTCCACAGAAGGAAAACTAGATGGAGAAAGTACAGCAAAAAGGGTACTGAGGGTAGTCTAGAGGGTGTGTGTCCTCACATTGCTGGGTTTTAGAAGTTTCTAGAATGAGCATCCCTTACTGCATTGATAATAAGTGAACATCTATATGTACATATATTTTTAAATGGACATAAATGACAAAGGAAATGAGAGTCATGAAATATAGCTGTAATCCCAGCACTCTGGAAGCTAAGGCATAAGTTCAATGCTACCCTGAGCTATATAGCCAAACCCTCTATTCAACAAATAAACAATATAAAAACCACATCAACAACAAAACCACTGTAAGTTCACAATGACCCAGCCCCTTCTGTTGGATACCATGAGTTTTAGAGATAGATCATTGTACTCAGGTGCCATGCTGTACTGGAAGGTCTTTACAATTTGGGTTACTTTACCCCAAATCACTGTCCTGCCCCTGGCTGCTTCTTCAGTATTGGCTCAGAGATGGGAGATGTGTGACTTATGCTGTGACTCATTATCTACCCTAGAATTCAATTCATGTTCAAGATGGGAAGGAATTGTCAAGGCTCGTGGTTCGAGATGATAAGGTGAGGTAGATTCTAAGAATGGACATTCTGGGCTCCCAAGACAGCATGCAGATTTGGGGGAGGGGATATTTCTTTTTCATTTGACTCTTGTTATTATTCTGAGAAAACCAAAGCCCTTCTCTGACATATAGTAAGACAGTGATGCAGGACTGCAAAGGCAGCTCATGTGTAAAGGTGATCAGCAGTGACCATGATGAACCAGGCACCCACATGGTGGAAGGGGAGGACCAAGTCCCAAAAGTTTCTCTCTGACCTCCACAAGGATGCTTATTCTCTCTCTCTCTCTCTCTCTCTCTCTCTCTCTCTCTCTCTCTCTCTCTCTGAATACATAAGTGAAATTTAAAATCCTTTTTGTTTGTTTGTTTGTTTGTTTTATGTAAGTACACTGTCTCTGTCTTAAGACACACCAGAAACCAGAAGAGGGCATCGGACTTCATTACAGATGGCTGTGTGCCACCATGTGGTTGCTGAGATTTGAACTCAGGACCTCTGGAAGAGTAGTCAGTGCTCTTAACCACTGAACCATCTCTCCACCCCCCTTAAAATCTTTTTTTAAAGAAAAGAAAAGAAAAGAAAGAAAGAAAGAAAGAAGGAAGGAAGGAAGGAAGGAAGAAATCTAGGGGGGCTGGAGAGATGGCTCAGCAGTTAAGAGCACTGACTGTTCTTCCAGAGGTCTTGAGTTCAAATCCCAGCAACCACATGGTGGCTCACAACCATCTGTAATGAGATATGATGCCCTCTTCTGGTGTGTCTGAAGACAGCTACAGTGTACTTATATATATATAATAAATAAATAAAACTTAAAAAAAAAAGAAAAAGAAATAAATCTAGAGTGTGACAAAGTTGACAGTGTTATAGAACCTCAGGTAGTTTTTTTTTTTTTTTTTAAACTAATAAGCAATGAAAAGAAAAGTACTGGATGGATTCATTGAAAACTGAGTGGTTGGGCCAGAGCGAGCTGGGCAAAGATAGCAGGCCAGAGGGAGAAGAAAAAAGAAAAAAGAAAACTGAGTGGTTTTGTAATTTTCAGTGTCTAGCTCTCTAATATTTTATATAATACACATGTACAGTAGGTCCCCTTATCCAAAGAGGATCAGCCCACCTCCAGTCAGTGCCTGCAATTAGCAGTAGTGCTGAGCCCCGGCTTGAGCTGGACCTCCTTTCTCTGTCTAGCCTTATGTATGGAATCTGCGGGAATCAGAACTCCTGTCCCTTATACTGTAATGTCACCCCTTGTCACTATTCTGATTATTTGGAGCCATCACTAAAAATAAACCATAGTCATTAGAGCACACGTTGCATCATGACAACAGGTCTGACAGTATAGATGACACTAGATAACCAGTAGGTTGGTAGTTATGGCCTAGACATATGGATCAAGGGATGATTCCTACTCTTCAGATACTAGGCTGGATGGAGGACAGCAAGGAATCGCTCCACATTAGTCTTACACCACACAGTTTTAAAATATGAGTTGCATATCTCTGGAATTTTCCCTTTTGAATATTCTTGGATCATAGCTGACTGGAAAACTGAACCACAAAACTGTGGCTAGGAAGGAACATTTACAAACACAGCCAACACATCCCAAGCTCCTCTTGAGTCTTTCCTACGCTACCAATGAGCACCACTTCTACCTCACCATCAGACAGAGACAGCCATAGGTTGTCGAAGAGGAAATCAAAGGTGTGGCTCCATCCCAAAGCCTAGTGAGCACTGGGTTCAAGCTGTCAGTGTCTGCTTTGCGCATGTTGGTGTCTCACTTTGGCCTGGATCCTGCATGAAATGATTAATATTCCAAAAGATGGTGAGTGATGCCACAGCAATCCTAGGATCCTGTTGGGAAGGAGAGCCCTCGGGACCCTTAAATGAGCATTGTGCTACAGAACCTGAGCTTACTATATGGCTTGGCTCCTTTGTCATCTTTGATCAACAGCTCAGAGCTCTGCCCTCCAGGTCAGCCATGTAGCAGACAGCCTGGCCACAGAAGTCTTCTGCTCCGATGAGCATCACAGATGCCCTTAGAATCTTGTTTAGGCAAGAAGAGGCCAAGCAAATAATTAGCAAAACTAACCACATTATCAAGGAGCGTAAAATGCCTACACCACAGCCAGTGTGTCAGGAATTTACAACTCCAAGTAGAACACTTGATGTCAAAGTAAGTCCTAAGAAGGTGTGTCAGTGTGCACACCTGAAGGGAACACTCCACACAATTCGCTTCCACAGAAGGTCACTGAATCAGAACGTGAAACAACCCCCACAGCATCCTAACTCTGAGTACTGCCTGCTTCACTCCAAATACACAACACTGCAGCGCCTTTGGGTTTGTTTTCAAGATTGGAGAGGTGCAACGTGAATCACGTATTCTCTGAACTTTCAAATGCATATGTGTTTGTCACTTGACATTAGATTCTTCTTGAGAAAGTGGAGTTCAGAGTCACTGCAGAGTAAGGCTTCACAGATGTGACTCTCCTCAGCGGCTGTAATGGGGATGCAAGCACCTGCCCATTGAACACCCACGATGACTTAGTTGGGCCTTGGCTCTAATTATTTGAGATTTGTGACTTCTAGAGCTAAGAAAAATGGCCTGAATTAAAGAGGCATGAAATGAGGTTTAGAAGAATCTATACATGGGTCTAATCATTTCATGGTAAGCAAATAGAGAAGAAAAGCCCGGAATGACCTACAGTCTTGAATCCATACTTTTGTTTCCATCTGGAGGAAAATTTCCCTTTTGTTTTGCACTCCCTAGACTCAAAAGCAGAACACTCTCGTGACCTTTGCTCTCTTCTTATTGTGGAAGAAGGGCATTGCCCTTCCGTAAGCCCAGAGAAGAGTCCTTTCCACACTCCTTGCTTTTATATTTTCTATTTACATTCTAGTGTCTGCTAGGGAACAACATCCTGATAAAAAGGAACATGAAGAACTCTACATCTGACAAAAGAAAAGAAAAGAAAAAAAGAAAAACCACAACGAAATCTTGGTTTCAAATATCACACAATTGACTGACACATCCAGCCCCCGCACCACCCCCCATGGGCCAACAGCTGCCTGACTCATTCTGGTATGTTTGCCTGCCTTAGCGGAGGGGGCTGATGTAAATAGGAAGTGATGAGGAGAATCAATTTGGGGCAAACACATTTTTTTCAAGGCTGTAACAGGAAGAGATAGGAAGCCCCGGAAGATACTTGATAGGTATTCAACTCAGTGGCAAGGAGGAAGTAGAACGCCGAAGCACTTGGCTAGTTATTTTGAGTTGTCAACGGAAACTGGATACAACAGAGAAAGGACGCAGATAGGATGCGTTCTGTTGCATAGCAACCCAGAGGCTAGAAGCTACTGAACATAGCTGAAACCATCTGTCTCTATGAAAGACGGAAGGGAAATGGTTTAAAACAAAGAAAAAAAAAGAATAGGCTAATAAAATTCTTGAAAAAAGTATACAAGGCTCCTTGTTCCTTTTTCTTAAAGAGTATTTTGTGGTAACATACACATATTTATAATGTTTAATGTCATTTCATAGAGTTGATTTTAATACATTCTGCATGTTTATATTTTTTTACCCTTTGCTTTGAATCAATCAATATCTCAAAAAAGGGTTGCAGATGGTTGAGTTGGTATAGTGTCTGTGGACTTTGGAAGACTTGGTTCAAGCCTAAAAGTCAGTACCCAATAAAAACCAGCGGTTGGCTAGCTTAAGGAAAATGCAGAGAGAAGAACATTCAGTTCCCAGAAAGATAACCTTCTGTCTTGCCCTGTGCCTTCTCCCAGAGAGCTTCCTGAGAAACGGTTCCTGTCCCAGACCGCTGAGCAAGGAGGGACATGCAGTACCACACAAGGGTGTTTCATTCCTAGGAAACTGCCGGCTCTAGAAGGAAGTGTGCAGAGTGGGTAAAGTTTGGCTTTTGGAGACAGGAAGTTCTCTTTAGAAATAATGTTCCATTTCCTGCTGCCCAAGACTGTCAGCCCTATAGCTGCTTTTGACAACATAGAAATTCAAGAGCCGGCTTCCTTCCCTCCACTCCTGATCTCCCCCGAGCTGCTTTCAACACATCACAGTTTCCCAGAGAACATACTTCTGTTGCCCGCTCTCAGGGCTAGGACGCAGACACATTCCCACCGCCCTACCAGAGAGAAACTGTGAGGACAGAAGACTTTACCTTCCCGTGGCACCTCTAGGCATTATGCTTAGGGAAACATGCTCCCTCCCAAGAGAAGAGAAGAGCTACTTCTTAGAAACTTTGCTTTGATGGTACCCGCGGTGGACCTCCATCTCCAGAAGGTTGTAGTTGGAAGTAATCTGGTACACATAGGGTAGAGAATCCTAAAACACTAAGAGGTGCATGAGAAAATGCTGACTGTTGAAACGGACAGGGTTTCTCTGTGTAACCCTGGCTGTGTCCTGGAACTCACTCTGTAGACTAGGCTGGCCTTGAACTCAGAAATCAGCCTGCCTCTGCCTCCCAAGTGCTGGGATTAAAGGCGTGCGCCACCACCGCCGGGCTTACTACCATCGTTCTTTGAGTTTATTTGGTTTGGGTCTTGGTTGCTTTTGTGCTGGTGCCGAGGACTGAACCCAAAGCCCTGAGGATGCTAAACACATGGATCCTCCACCGCTGAGCTGTGCCCATGGTCCTTACCTTTCTGTACAATGGCACTACAGAGCCATATATAGTCTAGTAAGGGTATGTATACACTGCACTCGGCACACTGGGGTCCACCCCACATAATCCCCCTTTGGTCATCCCTTTGGATTTCTTCTTTACAAAACATTATGGGATGGTAAGGATCCCAAAAGACAAGAAAAGTGTACACTTAGGAAGCACACAAATGCGCAGTAAACACTCACAAAATAGTGATGAGCATTCTAGCAAACTAATTTTCACTGATAAACTTTAAATATCCTCATCAAAATAAGGGGGTCTAGAGCAAGTGATAAAGTGTGCAGATCTCTGCTAAATGGTGAAAAATATTTTCCTCACTGAAATATCAAGAACTCACAATTACATAACCTGTGATTTAAAAAAAAAAAAGTGTATAAGCCAGGTATAGTGCATTTACTGTGTCTCCCAAAGTAAGAGAGATGAATCAGGGGGATTTTCGAGTTTGATCCCAACCTAGGCAACAAAATGAAATGTTTACTCAAAAAAAAGAGAAACCGAGAATATGAAGAAGCACAATTAAGTACATATGTCTATAGCAATTAATAATAATTATATATGTGTGTATGCGTGTGTTATGTGTGTTCAAAATTGGCCTTTGACTTCTTCTATATTTTACCATGACGACCAGGTATTCCCTTTGATGCAAATATTAACCCAGAAGAAATCAAGATCAAAGTTGCTTGACTTCAAGTTTAAGCAGTGAGCTGATTTTACATTTTAGTCCAGCTTTCCTGACTTTTAAATTCAACAGCAATTTCACAAGCTTATGTGTATGACGTCTCATTTTTGCTCAGACTAGTTTACATTTATATTTTGTAAAACTTTCATGAAATGGGAAAAGCAACCAAAACATACTTACTATAAGAATACTACAAGTGTCTGGGCTATTTTAGCAGTTACGGCATGGAGGAGAGGGCATTGCAGGTTCTTCTCTCTGTGTAGGGTAGGACAGTGGAAACTCCGGGGAGGGGAGAGCGGTGAGACCAGGTACAAATCGCAAGTCTGCCCCTCCACCAACCAGCCAGCCCTCTGCCCTAACCTCTCACAGAGAACAGGAGCATCCAACACAAAAGAGATGTTCAACAAAGGGTTGTTTTCTTCCAACTTTTGTTTTTAAAAAAAATTAAACAAATAAAAGTTCCATGTCTTTATTTCTCTATTAGATCTTACTTAGATCACAGGCACTGCATGGCTTTGGGACTGACCTGACTGAGCTGATGGGGAAGTGAAAACAGGACAGACTCGGATACAGAAAAGCTGCGGTCCGGCGAGCTGCGCACTCCACTCGGATGGAGATGCACCAACAGCAGCCTGGAAAGTAGGTGTATCCATTAGACAACCTTAAGGAGGAGGAGGCAGGTCTGCAGAGAAGCTTCACATGGCGATCCTCCAGGAAAGGAGAAAGGAGGCTGAGGTTGATAGTTTCTTCCAAACACTGGTTTGAGCCGAAATAAACATCCATACTCGCACCTGGAAACTTAGCCTGCAGCAGTATTTTGGTAGCTTTCTCCAGGACGGCTCACTCAAGCTGCTGTCACCATTGGAAAAGAGAAAACAAGTGCAAGCATACAGTTTGCAGGACCCAGCTGGCTCTGAAGCCAGGCTCTGACCTGGGCCCACACCGTCTGTGAAATGGTATGGGCATGCACCCTCGAATTCATGTGTTAGAAATTTAACCTTGCCGGGCAGTGGTGGTGCAAGCCTTTAGTCCCAGCATTTGGGAGGCAGAGGCAGGCCGATTTCTGAGTTCGAGGCCAGAGTGGTCTACAGAGTAAGTTCCAGGACAGCCAGGGCTATACAGAGAAACCCTGTCTCGAAAAACTAAAAAAAAAAAGAGAGAGAGAGAGAGAGAGAGAGAGAGAGAGAGAGAGAGAGAGAGAGAGAGAGAGAGAGAGAAAGAAAGAAAAGAAATTTAACCTCGAAGCTGTATAGTTGTGCTGTTTGGAGCTCCTGTGGGGAGAGTGACCAGGGTTGTTTGACACCATGAAGGTAGAGCCCCATTTTTCCTCCCTTTGGTTTTGAAGTTGTTTGTTTGTTTGTTTGTTTTTAAACTGTAATTTTTTATTAGATATTTTCTTTATTTACATGTAAATTTCTCCATTCCAAGTTTCCCCTCCAAAAAACAAAGAAACAAACAAAAACAACAAAAACAAACCCCTGTTGCCTCCCCCTTCCCCATGCCTGCCACCCCACCCTCTCCCACTTTCTGGCCCTGGCATTCCCCTACACTGGGGCACAGAACCTTCACAGGGCCGAGCTCCTCTCCTCCTATTGATGATCGAATTTGCAATCCTCTACTATACGGGTGCTGCCAGAACAATCAGACCCCTCTATGTGCAGTCCTTGGTTGGTGGTTGAGACCCTGGGAGCTCT
>NW_022196891.1:33783725-33789350 GCF_008632895.1 Mastomys coucha | reverse complement strand
ATTGGGTTACCTCACTCAGGATGATATTCTCCAGATCCATCCATTTCCCTAAGAATTTCATAAATTTCGTTTCTTTGTGTAGCTCCTGGCTATCCTGGAATCAGGATGGCCTAGAACTTCGAGATCTGCCTACCTCTGTGTCCTGAGTGCTGGGATTAAAGGCATGTGCCACCACCACTCGGGCAAGCCCCATGATTTTATTGGTGGCTTTTGTGAAAGATTTAAGGGCGAAGGAGTTGGCTCTATAGGCAAAGCACTCACTGTGCAAACATGAAGACCTGATCCCACATAAATCTGGATTCAGATCCCAGCACCCACGCACATAGAAGCTAGGTATGGCAGCGAGTCTACAATCCCATTACTGAAGCAAGACACAGGCAGGTCCTTGGGTCACACTGGCCAGTTTAATCAAAGGTGATCTCCATTTGCAATAGGAGACTCCGTTCCAAAATAATAGTAATAATAACAATTAATAATGCTAATAATAGAGAAGAGAGAGATTGAGGAAGATACCGGAGGTCAGCCTCTGGCCTCCACACATCTGTATGTGTTATCACACACAGACATGTACATCTGTACTTACACACCCATGAAAGGTTCACACATGTGTACATGGGGATGTATACACATGTACAAGTGTACACACATATATACACGCATATACATACTTTTGCATTTATTTAATCCTGTAGGTAGATATTTTATTGTTTTACTAATTATAGAAATTAATATTATTGTGGTTTAATTTTTGCCTATCTTCATGAATATTTCATTAGGAGAACTTCCCAGAAGTAGAGTCTGATGCTAAATGAACCCTAGGAATGAGCTATTTAAGTCCCCATCAGCGCTTTATGAATGCAATTTGGCAGCATATTCACGTTGGGTTTTACCACCTATTAATAAGATGTGTGAGTATTTCATTGTTCTAATATACTTGAAGGAAGCCTTTGGAAAACCTCTGGCTTCTGGCCCTGACCTTGGGGTCCATCTTATCTTTTCTGGTCACTTATTGACAAAGTTATCGCCTTTTCTTGTAATGCACGTGTTTGTCTGAGTGTACATACATGGACCTGACTCCAGGTCCTCTGCAGGAGCCCTGCGCACTCTCAAAGCACTCCAGTCTCAAGCAGTCACCTTTTTTTTTTTAATTTCTTTCTTTCTTTCTTTCTTTATTTATTATTATATAGACACACCAGAAGAGGGAGTCAGATCTCATTACGGATGGTTGTGAGACACCATGTGGTTGCTGGGCTTTGAACTCAGGACCTTTGGGAGAGCAGTCAGTGCTCTTACCCACTGAGCCATCTCACCAGCCCCAAGCAGTCACCTTTTAAGGTGACTTTTTCGAAACCAGTTTCTAAGGTCACTGACTACCTCTTAATATTTCTTAGAAAGTGTACTGAGGGGGTGAAGTCAGATGGTCTGACTTTTGCCTGGAGAGAACCTCATCTTTATGATTTCTAAAATATTCTGTGTGTGTGTGTGTGTGTGTGTGTGTGTGTGTGTGTGTGTGTGTGTCTGCCCTCGAGTGCATACATGTGTGCATGCCTGGTTGTATGTGCAGCACTTATGATACATGAAAACTGATTCTAAGCACTATGCTCCCGTATGAAGTAATCATAACCATTATCTTATTTTTCGGATTGGTAAACTGAGGTACAGAGAGGTGATTGGCAGTAGTTGCTACAGAGTTGGGATTCTCAGTACAGACAGCCTCACTCTGGAACCTAGGGAAGGGTGATCTGACTAGGCTTAGAAAAGGTGTGTGGTTCTGGGCCGCATACGCAGCTGCTCACAGTCTCTGCTGGGGCGTGTGAACACCTCCCACTGTATTCCTCAAGAGTACAAGCCACTCTCTGTTCTGCTGTTGGGGTCCATACCATCGCTTGTCTACCTCATGGTCTTGTAAGGTTTCTTGAACGTGGGCAGCAATAACCTAAACATCCCAGGTCAGACTTTTTTTTTTTAATAAGTAGGAGTTTTCCACTATTTTTTTTTCCAAGTCAGACATTTTTTTTTATAAGTAGGAGTTTTCCACTATTTTTTTTCCAAGTCAGACATTTTAAGCCACTTCCATACGACAACACAAGTGGAAAATTCCACACCATGAAATTTCGGTTCATGCAAAAAAATTACTAAAAGTATTATATGGGATTGTATGTGAGATGTAGCAAAAACAAATGAATCTTGTTTTATACATAACTCTTATCTCCAAGACATCCTACTTGGTACATGTAGATAACCCAGAATGTGAAAATTCCAACATCTAAAACATGTCTGGTTCCAAGACTGATGAAGGACACCCCGCCTCTCTCTTTAGCCCTGCTCTTGGGCTAGATGAGTGAATTCAGATGGAAATTCAGTAAATGGTCCTAGATGCTGGGTAGCCATGAGCAACTGTTCATCCTGTATGGAGCCCACTTACTCCTGAGCTCAGGACAAGAGTTCCCACCCTGGACAAGAGCTCCCACCCTGGACAAGAGCTCCCACCCTGGACAAGAGCTGTTCCATTCGGTTCTTCCATCCCAAGTCTCAAGGACACAGTTCTGCTGCATTTGGAGGTGCTAAGCCCAGAAGCTCAGAGAAGTCAGCCCTCCCTCAGAGATTCTAGAGCGAACTCCTCCATCTCCTGGGATCTCCATGGGCCAGTGCAAATGTTGCCTGAGTCTGGTTTTCAGGCCATATCCTTCTTAGACAGGTATTCAGTTTATCTTGTCAACTTAAGCATGATGGATTCTTCAAATGGGTGGTTTTTATTTAACTTCCCATCCATCTACCCCCAAATCTTCACATCAGAGAATACCTAGCCTTTTCCTGAGCAATGTTATCTATCTTCTCTGTGCTTAGCCGCTTAGTTACAAAAGAAGGAGTGCATATAATTTAATTAACATTACTAATTTTTGGTTGAACTCTTCCTTGACATTGTTGAGGGTTTTTTGTTTGTTTGTTTGTTGGTTGGTTTTTCGAGACAGGGTTTCTCTGTTTATCCCTGGCTGTGTCCTGGAACTCACTCTGTAAACCAGGCTGGCCTTGAACTCAGAAATCCACCTGCCTCTGCTTCCCAAGTGCTGGCATGCACCACCACTGCCCAGCTGAGTTTTAAATTTTTAAGTAATTAGCTTGCAATTCTAAGGGATGGACCACCTTATTCATTTGAGGTAAGAAGCTGTGGCATCAAGCGATGTCTTTAGCTTTGACTTTGACTGCTTAAATTTTGTTGAAGTAGATGACACCTGTTGAAGTAGATTATTTTTGCACAATCATCACAGTTTAAAAGCCTATCTGGTGACGGCATCTTTTTTTTTTCTTATACTTTTTTTTTTTTTTCGAGACAGGGTTCCTCTGTGTATCCCTGGCTATCCTGGAACTCACTTTGTAGACCAGGCTGTCCTAGAACTCAGAAATCCGCCTGCCTCTGCCTCCCAAGTGCTGGGATTAAAGGTGTGCGCCACCACCGCCCGGCAAGGTGACAGCTCTTCCCTCCACCTTCCTGGGTCATCTTTCTGTCCCTGCATTCCTGGACAGGTGCTCTCCCGAGGAGCTTCTTCATTGGCTTGCACTTCTTTCTTTCTCACTGAGGCTTCATTGGCTTGCACTTCTTTCTCACTGAGACTTCTTCATTGGCTTGCACTTCTTTCTCACTGAGACACACACTGTTCTGTTCTTTCTTCCAATCTGTGTCCAATGAGCTACACGTCACCTGCTCGTGGGCGCAGAAGGTGTGTAGTGTTTCCCTATTGCAGTCAATATTGTAAAGATAGCAGCTTGTCAGTATCACTTTGCAGAAGTTCAAGTAGCATGTGTCTATTAACTGGATCCTGGAAGTGAGATCTCCAGGTCATAGGCTATATAAACTGAGTGGTTTAGGTAGAAATCCCATTACCCACCCACCCCCACTGGCTCATTCCAATGAAGAGTTTCATCAGAAATGCCCCGATGTTTCTCCAGGGGGCTAACTACTACTATATGTACAGAAAACTAATTTGTATGTGAGTGGTAGGGGTATGTACCCCTTTGTGGGAGTGCACTGTCTCACACACATGTGGAGACCTGAGGTTGGTGTGGAATGTCTTCCTCTATTGAGCTCCACCATATTGTTTGGGTCTCTCACTAAACCTGTAGCTTGTCATTTTGGCTAGATTAACTGGATACTGGGCCCCAGGATCCATCAGCACTGGGATTACTGGTGTGCACCACAGTGCCAGGCTTTATGTGGGTGCCAAGGGTGCATAAGGGTCCTCAAACTTGTGCAGGAAGCACTTTAGTTACTGAGTCCATCTCTTCAGCCCATGAAGCTGATTGAAGAGAAAAAGGTGAACTCAGAATACTTTTACATTTTTTTTTTCTGTCTCATATTATACCTTGAGTTAGGCATCAATTTCCTTGGCTTAAAACAATTTGTGATTGCCATTTTTATTGACTCAGCAATGTTTTTTGAGGGCTCACTGTATGTGTGTAGCCATGGGAAACAAAGCAGCTGTGGGGCTGGGGGTTGGCTCCTACGAGGCAGCTGTTCAGGTTGACACACCATGCAGTAAGAACCATGAAAGGCAGGTCTATGGAAGCAGTGACTCATGGCTCAGATCTACCCTAGCCTACTGATCAGAACTCCTTTGGTGGGGAGAATGAGATCTATGGTATGAGATGGAGGTAGTGAGGCAGAGGGTGGAGCCCTGAGAGCCATGAAGAGTTAATCATGTCAGATCATATCTGCAATCCCAGCACTCAGGAAGCTGAGGCAGGAGGATTGTGAGTTGGGGTTAGCCTGTTCTACATAGCAAGATTGTGTTCCAAATGAAACAAGCAAAATCGATTTGAGGGACAGAATAATCTGTACACGAAGGTGAAGGGAGTCGGGGAGACACAGAGTGAGTTGAATACAGAGGCTGGAGCCAGATCATGGTGGGCACCGGGGCTTGGGCAGGAGTGCAGCCTTTACTGGGAACTTCAGACAGACTTGAGCTGTAGGGAGGGGAAAATGGAACTGGAGCCTGTACACCTTTGCCCCACAGAATGGAATTGCTCCTTGGTGACGTCAGGGAAGGGCAGACCCTCTACACGAGCAGCTTGGGACTTTGTTGTATTTGCCATAGGAGATCATGATCATGATTATATGTCTGGTCAACACCCAGGATACATGCCGACTCTTGCCAAGCCTCACCATGAGATAGGTGCTAAAAGCTTTGCCTGGCATAGCTGTGGAGATATTTCATTCTTTTAAATCATTATTTATTTATTTACTTACTTACTTACTTACTTACTTACTTACTTACTTACTTACTTATATGGGTGTTTTGTCTGCCTATATGTCTATGCATTGTGTACATGCAATGCCCACAGAGGTCAGAAGGCATCTGATTCCCTGGAACTGGAGTTATAGACTGGGATCCAAACCTGGGACCTCTGGGTAAGCAGTCAGTGCTGTTAACCACCGAGCCATCTCTTCAGTCCCTGTGGAATTATGGTATCAAAAGTACATTTAGCCAAGTAGTGGTGGCGCATGCCTTTAATCGCAGCACTTGGAAGGCAGAGGCAGGCGGATTTCTGAGTTCAAGGTCCGCCTGGTCTACAGAGTGAGTTTCAGGACAGCCACAGCTACACAGAGAAACCCTGTCTCGGAAAAAA
>NW_022196891.1:33772144-33783667 GCF_008632895.1 Mastomys coucha | reverse complement strand
AAAAAAAAAAAAAAAAAAAAAAAAAAAGTACATTTAATCCACTCCACAAAGAGCTTTCTTGTCCACTCTTCCATCTATTACTAGACTAACTGTCTTGACAGTGATTATTGTATGTGCATTGTGCTAAGCCCTGTATCAGGTGGAAGAGGGGGATTCATAGGAAAATAAAGAAAATTTGAGTCCACTTTCAGTCTGTTGTAAGACAAGCTCAAATATTGACAGTCAAGAGGAACGCAGACAGGATAGTGGGCAGGCTTAGCTGCCTCAGCACACAAGATGAGAATTCCAGCAGAAAACCATCATGCCCAGAGTACACAGACTGGGTATATATGTAATGTCTATTTGAGTATAATTTCATGCGTTTTAGAAATATGATGTTACAGGGATAGATTTTGTTTGTTTGGGGCACCTGGCTTTCTTGCATTTCCCTTCCAGCAGCTTCTGCCTTGCTTCCAAGAAAAGGGACCCTGGCAGAGTGTATACCACAGACCCAGAATGCTGCAGACCACAGTGGCTATGTAAGTAGTCAGTGGTTCTCAAACAGGCAAGGCTGAGAAAAGCTAGAGAACAGACAGGGTTGTTTGCCACAATCAACAACTGTAGGAAAGACAGTTACTGATAAAATCAAAACAATTTTGCAGTTAAAGTAAAATGAAAAGTAAGAAATCAATGTTTACTTTCTCTATGTTAATTTTCATGATGTAAAGTTCATGATGATTAACAGAAATCACAGTCTTTCATTTGTTTTGTTTTGTTTTGTTTTGTTTTTCAGAGAAGGAATTAGAGATCAGACTAATGGCCTGAGAGGTAAAGCAGGGCTGGACCGGTCAGGGTGATGGAGAGCTCAGGCGAGCATTGAGAGAAACAGATTGGGGGGCAGGGGGGCTTTATTGAGCAGCTCATTTAATTGGGGAAAACAAAGGCTATTTAAACCTTTGCAGGGTAGAGGTAAGTGGCCAGGGTGCTAGGGATGCCTCCTTTGCATAAGGAGGAATTCCAGGTGGGATAAGGATATGACCTTACAAGGAAAAAGAAAGTAGCCTGGCTACAAAGCTATGTGATCTCCTCTGGTAGGGCAAAGATGGGGATCTACATGCACCAGGACATGCAGGTTGAGGGCAGAGGGGAGTGATCCTTCTCCTGCCCATCTTATGATGAGAATTCTGGGGTTTGGACAGCCTCAACCCCATTCTTGCTCCAGACCTGCTCCTCATAGCTCCCCTGGCCCCACACTGTTAAACATAATCCTTCCTTTCTTGTTTGTCCCCAAGATATGATCTTAATATTACTGTTACAATATATAACATTCCAACCTTAAAATGTCCTTCAGTCCTTAAAAATTGAAACACTTGGGGCTGGAGAGATGGCTCAATGGTTAAGGATACTTGTTGCTCTTGCAGAGGACACGGGTTTGATTTCCAGAATCCACAAGGTGGCCCACAACCATCTGAAACTCCAGTCCCAAGGGATCCAGTGCCTTCTTCTGAACTCCACTGGCACAAAACACATGCATGATGCACATACATACTTATGTGCATGCAAAATGCACATGAAATAAAATAAAAACATGCAAATGTTTATGTGTAACTCTTTATAGTGCAGAATCCAAGGAAGTCATACTTTAATGCAATCAGTTCATAGACATGGTTGCTCTACAATCTAGTGATCTTCAGATACTTTAAGGGCAGAGGTGAAGTAGCCCAGGTAATGAGCATGTCTAGCAGACATGTCCTGGCCTGGATTCCTGGCATCACAGGGAGAAATAATTTTTCACAAGTCTCCAGATTATAATGTCCAAAAATCATGTTAGTGGCAAACTTTTATGTAAACTTTGCACAGAAATGGTAATAACATTAAGTCTATGCAATCTTTTATAACATCTGTAAATATTTAGAAAGAGCCAGCTTCTAGTCTTTTAGTTTGTACCATGTAACAATGACAAAATAAACATATTTTCCTTTCATGGCAAGAAATTCCTCAGTCTTGAATGGCAGCCTCTGACATGGCTGTAATTACAGGAGTCTTCGCAGAGCAAGCCAGCAGCACTGGCTTACACTGTGGCCATTGACAGTAGAGGTATCTAAGAATCACAGAGCTTCTGCCAGCGACAAAGTAATTATAAGAAGCACACAGTACCAAGGCTGCCAGCTGTGTGTAGGTGCACGGGTTATTCTACAGCCACAGGCGACAGGACATACAAGGGTCTTAGGGACCACCTGATCATATACTCACATAGATGGTGGGACAATGAGGAAAATGGCTACTAAATATTTTCTAAACACAAAAAGAAATGCTACAGATACACCCTTTCATGTGCTAGGCATGCATTCCTGAGCCACACCCCTGGACTTCAACATTTACAGAGACTCTCTAAGAATTCACAAGCAAATGATCCCTTATGGAGAGCTGTTGAGGGCCCTGCCAGAAGAGGACATGTATAAGGAGCTGAGGCCTAGCGTGAAGCGCCTTGGGCCACCCTGCTTTATTGAAACACTGAAGCTTGAGGAAGCAGGGGGCTCAGGCGGAAATTCAGAAATGTAGCTGGGCCTGAGGGACAGTCTGCTGTCCCAAGACTACAGTCATCCTTGAGGGTTTTGTTTTGGTTTGGTTTGGTTTGGTTTGGTTTTTCAAGACAGGGTTTCTCTGTGTAGCCCTGGCTGTCCTGGCACTCACTCTGTAGACCAGGCTGGCCTTGAACTCAGAAATCCGCCTGCCTCTGCCTCCCAAGTGCTGGGATCAAAGGCGTGCGCCACCACTGCCCGGCGAGGTTTTTTTCTGTTTCCTTGTGCTGATCCTGGGGTTTGAACCAGAGTACTGTGCATGCTAAGCAAGCCCTTTACCAAGGAGCTTGAGCCCTAGCTGCTGCATTTCTAAACCCAAGGTTTAGTGATTGTTTATAACATGATTATGTAAGATATTGGTACATGAAGAATCTTTTTTAAAGCCAGGTAGTGGTGGCACATTCCTTTAATCCCAGCACTTAGGAGGCAGAGGCAGGCAGATTTCTGAGTTTGAGGCCAGCCTGGTCTACAGAGTGAGTTCCAGGACAGCCAAGGTGCTTGCTGTGCAAACCTTGTGACCTGAGTTAGACCCCAGAACCCATGCAAAAGTGGAAGAAGAGATGTCACATGACTTCCACACAGGCACTGTGGCATCCATGTCCACAAATACCCACATGCAGTAAATAATAATAACAACAATAATAAGTAATAAGTAATGGAGAGGAGAGTTGTGCACACGATTGTACAGTGATTATGAACTGCTAGCTTTTGAGAAGGGGTGAGAACATAGCCCCTGATGAGCTGACCACACCCCAGTGAAAGTCCATTCATCCAGGACTACTGAACAGCACAAACTGGTCTTAAGAGATACTTTTCAAAAATAGACACAGAGTTGTCAGGGTAGAGAAGGATAAATGGATCCAGGCTTGGGGCTGGGGGGTCTGACTATGATCAAAACACATATAAAACTTGAAACTCTCAAAGAAATCACCATACAATAATCATTTTTTTAGAATCAGCACAATTGTATTCAGGTTTTTTTCCCTGCAATCAAACAAACAAAAAGCTTAAATTTGAGGACCTACCTCAGTGAGACCGTATGATTGCCCATAACCAACTCTTCAAGAGCAGAACAGGATGAGTTACTAAGTCATCCCTTCAAGTGGTCCCCATTCCAGAGGGCAGACTGCCCAGGAACTTGACAGCAAGGAGACCACACAGCAATGGATTCCATGCTGCCAGCCCTGGCCCAAGATCAATTGAGCATCTCTTCAGCATGCAAAGAGGCAAATTCAAAACCAAGAGCAGCTGAGATGTCACACTGGAGGGACTGAGCCTGGGCCACCATGAAGGACTTTTAGATTACACTATCAGACTGCAGTATGACATTATATTAAATGCTATCTTCACATTTCGTGTTGGTATCCCTAAAACTCATTAACAGTTTCGTTTGCCTGGGCCTCAGTTCCACTCTTTGCCAACAGTGAAATTCTTTGCATTTGCCCAAAATCTGTGGGTACTCCTCTGCTCTGCAGGGGATGGGGCCATGTTCTCATTACATGATACAACATGAAAAGGGCAAAATGGTACAAAATAGTGGCTCTGACTTTTCCCTAATTGTAATAAATTTTTTTCTTCTTCATGCAGGTTTTGATTCCCAATTTCTTCAAATATTTCTGTATAAGTTGGTATTGCCTCAAAGACATGAGCCAGCAAACACCCCTGCAGGAGTGGCAACTAGTGCAAACATCTCTAAAATGCAGGCTTGACCATTGTTGCAAATGTGAGTCTGAACCTTAATAGGGAACTGACCACATTCTGACTCATCTGGTTCACTTGGAGAGTTTTACAATGGTTTTGTTTGTTTGTTTGTTTGTCTTTGTTTTTTTGAGACAGGGTTTCTCTGTATACCTCTGGCTGTCCTGGAACTTACTTCTGTAGACCAGGCTGGCCTCAAACTCAGAAATCCACCTGCCTCTGCCTCCCAAGTGCTGGGATTAAAGGCGTGCGCCACCACCGCCCAGCCTACAATGATTTTTTTTAAAATAGCCCTGACTTTGCTACACAGCATTGTGAAGTGGGATCTCCCAGCTGAGACTCAGCAACCTAACTGACAACCTCACTATTGCAAACAAGAGGAGCCTTACATCTGTCTTGTTCCAGAAATCTGCTTAGGACATTGGGCAGTTGAGGCTTGATGCAAAAGGCAGAAGTTTAAAAGGCTTTGGCAGAAATTAAAGTCAATTGGAACAACCCACAGATAGAATCTCCCCCACAGGAATGATTCCAACCAGAAAATTTACTGTGACAAATTGGTTTTATTTTCAAAATAACACTTCTAAAACATATATATATATACATATATATATATATATAAAACAGTTGTGCTACCTATATCACAGAACAAATGAAAATATAATCCAAATGATTTAAACATTAAAAGCACAAAAAAAAAAACAAGAATACGTTTTTGTCCTAGAGAAGAATCAAAAAAAAAATCCACCAATATTTAAGAACTAGAAATCATAACTATTTCTCTCACATATCCCCATGATTTAAGAAAACTAGAAATTATAAATATTTCCTACATAATGTATAAGGAAATCTATTATAGAAATATTTCTAATACCAAAAAAAAGTATAGTAAATACCCACCAATAGACAAATCATGATAGATACCACTATAGAATGAAATGCTGTATGGCCATTTCAAAAGATCTTAGCAAGGCCTGGTGGTCCAGGCTCATAAAGCCAACTACCAGGGAAGCCAAGATCAAAAGACCTTCCTGGACTGCAGAGGTGAAGTCAAGTGAGACCCTATCTCAAAAAGAAAAAAATAAAATCTAAGAATAGAGCTGAGTGGCTGAGTACTTGCTCAGCAAATAAGCTGTGAGCACAGTCCTCAGAAATAGCAAATAAATAAATAAAGACCTATAAATGCCAAAACATGGAAAGTAGAAAAAAAAAAACATTATTTGGTAAAAACAGAAGGTTTTAAAACTTTAGCATAGTGTACTTTTGTTTTGTTAAAACCTATACAGGGGCTCTCCAGATGGCTCAGCCAGTTACACCACTTGCCACACAGGCTTGAGTGTCTAAGTTTAATGCCCAAAAATCTACATAAAGGTTATGAGAGAGAACCAACTCCACAGAGGTATCTCTGACCTCTACACACACATTATGGCGGATACACACACACATACACACACATACATGAAGGCACACAAATACATGTACACACACATGCCGTGCAGATACACACATATACACAATAATAAACAGCTAAATAAAACTATCCGGAGAAGCCAAGCACACGCTTGTAATCTTAGCTTTAGAGATACTGAGGCAGGAGTACTGTGAGTCTGCAGCAGCAGCCTGGCCTCCACAGTCAGACCCTGTCTCAGAAAACAAGAAAAGGAAATGGACGGACAACCACCTTACATGAACATCTGAAGATCTTCTTAGCTCTTTTATTAACAACATAACAACTATCAGAATTACGGCCCAGCATGGTAGTGCATACCTTTATTCCCAGCATTTGGGATACAGAGGCAACTGGATCTCTGACAGTTTGCAGCACCTTGATCTACATAGTGAGTTTCAGGACAGCAAGAGCTACATGGTGAGACTCTTTATCAAAAACAAAACAAAATATGAAAGACATGTTTTAGTATCAAGAGCAATTTGGTCATACACACACACACAGAGACACATGCACCCCCCCACACACACACACGTACACACCCCTCTGTGAAGCACATGTCAGCCACCCCTGCTGTGCTGGCATTGGCAGACCTTGTGCTTGGGATTCTGCAGTCTGGAAAGCCAAGACCAGCTTTCCTGTCTCTTTTCTCAAAGGATCTCTGCTTCAGTGTGTATATCCTCAACCTACCATTGTCTGTGAGGGGGTCTTGGCCATCTGCACATAGGTGGGCCCCTTTGACATTCTGCACATCGAGAGTGACCATCTTCCTGAACGACCCTGTTCAAAATGGCTGGTCTGAACCTTCCTACTCTAGTTAGCTGAGAGACCAGTGCAGAAATGACTGCTCCTGCTTAGAGCACCGGTTCTCAACTTGTGGTTTGTGACCCCTTGGGGTGGGGGGCGTTGAAGGATCCTTACACAGGGGTCGCCTAAAACCATCAGAAAACACAGGCATTTACATTTACATTGTGGTTTATAACAGTAGCAAAGTTATAAAGTAGCAACAAAAATAATTTTATGGTCGGGGGATCACCACAACATGAGGATCAGCATTGGGAAGGTTGAGACCCACTAGCTTAGAGGTCAGAAGTGGAGTGAGGATGATGAGCTTCATTTGTTAGTCCCTGCTGCTCAGAGACTCCCAGAGCTACCTCACAACAATGACACTCTCTGGAAGAGAGCATCTGTACTTTTGGTGCTATTGACTTACTTTGGACACCGGTAAAGTTCACATTTATCAGAGTCCTGCTCCCTAGGACCCTAGCATGTGTCCTTGAGTAACTGTAGGACCTTCAATGTTTCTGGACCCAACCTTCTGAGCATGAGGCTGCTCTTATTCTTCAGAATTCTCTGTGTGCCCTGGAAGCTGGGAAACCCGGAAGTGCAGCCAAGCTTTCCAGGCCTGACAGCCCCTTCATCGTCTGCAGCTGGAGGTAGGGGAGGGAGGGGCAGTCATAACTTTGCCTTTAAATAACCCCGTTCTGCGGTAGCCTCTCCCCTTTGCAGGGAGGAAGGCTGAGTGGGCATCCCGACTTATTCCCGACTAGTCAATAGTTTTCTCATCATTATGACCAGACTCTGCAGTAACTGCTGACCACTGCAGGTAGACGCTTTTCTGACCAAGGTTGAGGGGAACACTAATCTATAAATATAAGCATAAATCTAGAAAGCTATTTAACAATATGTCCTTTTAGTAAAACAAAGGTAGTAGGTTCCCTACTACGACCAAGACCTACAGAGCCACAGGCTTTTGACCGTGCTTACAATGCCATGCATGAATTCCCTCCTGGAAAACAAGTCTCAAACTCAACCCAAAAACAGTTGTTTATTCCCCCAATACCCTGCTTCCACAGAAATGTTTTGAAAATAGCAAACAGTCTTTATTTCATCTAAAAATTATATTCCCCTGCAGAAGTATGTTATGGCCCCAAGGAGAAAAATCCAACAGTTATCTTCATGTGCAGGAAGATCTAACCCACCCTAAGAAAAATGTTTAACCCACAGAGTCTTTCCTTTCGTCTACTATGAAGTAGCAAAGAGAAAAGTAAAGAGGAAGCTCTTCATCTCCCAAAAGGAAGGTCGAAGAGGTCAGAGCTCAAAGGGAAAGGCACAAGAATTATTAGGTCACAGGCACTCCAGACACCACAGCAGAGTTGTAAACTTGGCACTGCAGACAGAACGGCACATCACGAAGGCTCGGTGGGTCGACACTAGGGACCTACAAGGTGCCTCTTTACTCCCCACCCTTCAGGGACACTCTCCTGTCATGTGATGTCTCCTTTCCTCTAAGCTCAGATGAGGAGAGAAGGAATCTTTGGGAGGCAGAGTTAACCTGAAATAGGTTTGATTAAGAAACTGAAGCAACCTAATCAGGGGCTGGAGAGATGGCTCAGCTCTTCCAAAGGTCCTGAGTTCAAATCCCAGCAACCACATGATGGCTCACAGCCATCTGTAATGAGATCTGACGCCCTCTTCCGGTGCATCTGAAAACAGCTACAGTATACTTAGATAAAATAAATAAAACCTTTTTTTATTTTTTACAAAAAAGAAACAAAGAGACTGAACCAACCTAATTTTTTAAACACATTTTACAGCCATTTTATAGAAGTGTGGTAATGCATTTCTGTAGTCCCTGTGCTACAGGTTTAGATCTGTCTTGGATGGCTGTTCGCTTAACGTTTCAGAAAGCATAAGACTAAAAGAGAGGCCACAGCGCATGCTCAGAAGAAAAATACAAATGAAGGTTCAGAGTACAGCCATTTAGCTCTTTTAATCTAATGACACAGCTCTTCATATGTCATCTGCCAAGCTCCTCACATCGAGTCCATCTCTAAATCCTTTCTGCTGGGAAGAATTGCCCCCACACACCCAGTAGGGCAGATCTGATGTCCTGTGACCTGTGACCCTTGACCCAGACCTTCCTCACATAATTCTTTTCCTTTACATTGCCTCTTCTTTGTATTTGTTCTCCCACGTAGACTTTGAACTCTTCAAGTCTGGAGCTGCCTAATTCATTGCCTTAAGCACAACGCCTAGGTAGAAAACCATAAACTCACAAGGTTCACAGACGGTGGTTGGTAATTTCCAGTGAACTTCCAGTCCATTCACATCTGGTCTGATGATATAGAGTAAACCCACAGAAGGAAAGGGTGAACCAGAAATAAACTATGAAGCTCATTCGCTCACTATAAACTCTCCCTTTAGCAGAGAAAATACAAGACAGTATGCCATAAACGCCTTCCTGTAACAGTTTGGTGGGGTCCAGTCATTAAGCTAAAGTTCTCAGCAAGTGTCGTGAAGTTGCTTCAAGTCAACTCTCCAAAGTTAAAAATGGAACAGAATATGAAGGAGTTTTTTAACTTTATCTGCCTAAGTTATTATACTGAATTTTAAAACTAAATGTATTCAAAACTGATGAACTGGAGATTTTAGATATTCACATAAAAAAAAAAATCTTGACTTTCAGGCAGTACATTTCTAAGGGAAATAAAAATAGTTTACACTGAAATTTAGGTAAGAAGGCGTAGCAGACACTCAAGAGCTGTTGCAAGGTTCTCGGTGACCTGCTGAGGGTTCAGTTGCCTCCATAGGTGACCTGCTGAGGGTTCAGTTGCCTCCATAGGTGACCTGCTGAGGGTTCAGTTGCCTCCACAGGGGCTGTGCGGGTCAGAGTTCATTCTGAAGTTAGAGGAGAGCAGCAGCATTCACCACAATGGCTTGGGCCAATGCAGCAGAACAGAGATATGGGCTGAAGAAACTTAAGGCAAAGCGGTTCCAAGCCAGATGGCAGTGGTACACACCTCTAATCCCTGCACTCAAAAAGCAGAAGCAAGTGGATCTCTGTGAGTTGGAGGCCAGCCTGGTCTGCAGAGTGAGTTCCAGGATAGTGAAGACTACACACACACACACACACACACACACACACACACACACACACAAACTGTCCTGAAAAATAAACATACACATATATATAAAACACTATATTATAAACACATATATAGCTAATATTCTATATTAACTAGACAGTAATATTCATATATGTATACCATAGGTTTAAATTATTCTAATTGATCAACACATTGTCATTAATATTCCCTGACTGCTAATTAGTTCTAAGATACAGATGAAAAGTTACATTGGCAGACAATTCTGTAGAAAATAAGTATAAACTGCTCCCAATTCTGACTCTGGTCTGGTCCATAGTTAAAAAACACCACTCATTTTGGTGAGAACCATGACTTATTTTAATGCCTTCTTTCTCTGCAAACTAAAAATAGGATAGTATTTTTTGAATTTTTGTTATACTTACGAGGGTGCACTACATCTTTGAATGCTAAACACCATGACACAAAGGGAAGCTGTAAGTTCCAGAACACCTAGCACAATCATGAAAACCATTATTACACAAAGTTCTCTCTTCCATCGTCTTAATGTGATTCTGGGTCTTCAGAATGTTGAGATTAGAAGAAAAATTATTTTATCCATGTGTTTTAATTAGAATTTCCATTGATGCAATGAAACACCATGACCAAAACAACTTGGGGAAAAAAAGGGTTTATTCAGCTTACACTTCCACACCACAGTTCATCTATAAAGGAAGTCAGGACAGGAACTCAAGTAGAACAGGAACCTGGAGGCAGAAACTGATGCAAAGGCCTTGGAGGGGTGCTGCTTACTGCCTTTATCATGGCTTGCTCAGCCTGCTTTCTTATAGAACCCAGCACCCCCAGCCCAAGGATGGCTCCACCCACTAATGAAGAAATGCCTCATAGGCCTTATAGGCCTGCCTATAGTCTGGTCTTATGGAGGAATCTTCTTAACTGAGGTTCTCTCCTTTCAGATGACTTTAACTTGTGTCAAGTTGGCATAAAAGTAGCCAGCACACCATGCATGGTAACTGTAGTGATTTGAATCACACACACACACACACATACACACACATGCATACACACACGCACATGTGCACACACACACACACACACACACACACACACACACACACACACACAAACACAGGCTCATATGTTTGAATACTTGATCCTCAGTTGATGGAAGTGTTTGGGAAGGGTTAGGAGGTGTGATCTTGATGGAGGTGTCATGGGGTTGGGGCTTTGAAGTTTCAAAAGTGTGTGCCATTCCCAGTATGTGTATGTGTGTGTGTGTGTGTGTGTGTGTGTGTGTGTGTGTGTGTATGTGTCTGTCTGTCTGTCTGTCTGTCTCTCTCTCTCTCTCTCTCTGTCTCTACCTTTCTCTCTCTCCCCCTATCTCTGTCTCTCTCTGTCTGTCTCTGTCTGTCTCTCCCTGTGTCTGTCTCTCTCTCTCTGTCTCTCTCTCTCTCTCCCTCTTCCCCCTCCCCCCTCCCCTTGCTCTTAGATCAAGATGTGAGCTCTTGATTGGTTGTGCCCCCATGTCTTTTCTCTGCCATCATGGACTATAACCCTCTGAAACTGTAAGCCTGATTAAATGTTTTCTTTTTGCTTTTCTTTCTCCTGTTTTTAATTTTTTTCGTAAGTTACCTTGGTCATGGTATTTTGTCACAATAGAAAATTAACTAAGACAGTAATACACATCTATAATCTTGCACTAAAGAGGTGGAAGCAGAAGGATCCATTAGATTGACTAGCCAGAATTACAAAAAGAACCTTATCTCAAAAAGAAAAAAAAAGAGAGGAAGAAGGGAAGAGAGGGAGGGGGTAAAGGAGGAGGAAGTGGTTTGAGAGATGGGTTTTAAATGTAGATAAGATGAAGGCAGCCGGGCGGTGGTGGCGCACGCCTTTAATCCCAGCACTTGGGAGGCAGAGACAGGTGGATTTCTGA
>NW_022196891.1:33767924-33771945 GCF_008632895.1 Mastomys coucha | reverse complement strand
GTGTGTGTGTGTGTGTGTGTGTGTGTGTGTGTGTGTGTGTGTGTGTGTGACGTAGAAGACAATCCATAGGAATCACTTCTCTCCTTCCACCACATGGATTCCAGGGATGGGACTCCGGTACAGACTTAGCAGCAGATGCCTTGCTGCGCTGAGGCATCTCGTCAGCCCAAATGATGTCACCTTTAAAATGTCCCACCTCCCCATGTGCCCTTCAAGCAAGGGGTGTTTGTGACTGTGCTTTAGGAATTGTAAGGAAATGTGAGTAACCACTGCAGGGTGGTTTATAAAGACGATACATTTACACCACTCTTAAGGATTCCCCATCATTCTAAAGAAAACAACCAGCAAAGGGAAGACAGTGCTAGAGAGGGATGTTCCTCCTGCATCACTGGTATTTGACTTTACTATGTATTGAAGGAGAGTTTTGCTTCCCAGCAGCCACATCAGGCAGCTCACAACTGTTAGGCTGTCCAATACAATGGAATCTCCATTCCTCCAAATTATGGCCCCAGTTTTCCTCTATGAAGGAGCCATTTGCTTTTTGCTCTGGGGAAGAGTGGCCATCTACAGTGCCAGTTAGCATATCAACACACATGCTAACCTCCAGGCTGCCTTAGGATCACAAGTAGCTGTTAAAGAGTCCATGCTGTTGCCGGACGCTTCTCACTTCACCCCCTATTCTAAACTTCTCCAAGTCATGGGCTTCCCTTTCCCCAGTTTCTCATTTCCAATATAACACTGTTATTTCTACTACACACTTTCTCAGCCCTGTCTCTCTTGGCTCCTTCTCTCTTAGCCCTCTTCTTGGCCATCCCTTCTTTCTCTCTCATTCTATCCCCTAACCCCATGGCCAAGTTCAGTCTACGATGTCTGCCTCATGTTCTGGACTCTTCTAGATGCCTATGGCTGTGCTCTCCTTCATATGCACAATTAAAAACCTTCCCTCAACAATACCCAAGGGGTCATGTCCTCAGTTTATACAATGACTGTAACTCCAGCTCCAAGGGACCCAACACCCTCTTCTGGCATCCATGGGCAACTGCACTCACATGCATATAATCCCACACAAACTCAGATATATACACATAATTGCTGATAACATAAATCCTTTAAAAGGAAGAAATAAATACTTTTTCTGTACCCACTGTGGGTGGCTACCTGACTTGTTCACTCTCCCTAGTCTTCGCTGACTAATGTTGCCTCTGGTATTATTGCTGTGATAGTTTCCATTTGAGGGGACAAGTTTTAGAATCATCTCATACACACACCTCTGGAAATAACTTTGAGGACATTTCTAAAGAAATGTAGCTGATAAGGTGGCACCACCCCATGGGCAGGAGTCCCAGACTGAATAAGAAAGAGGGAAGGAAAAGAAAAAACAGATTAACGTCAACACTTCCCTTTCTGACCAGAAGGTCAGTCCAGATGTGAGGAGCCTCTGCCACATGCTCCTCCCCCTGCCACATGCTCCCCCAGAAAGTCCATCATGCAGTTCCACAGCGATGATATGCACTTCCGTCTAAATCATATAAACCAAAATAAATCTTTCCTCCCATGAGTCGCTTTCTGTCAGGTATTTGCGTGCAGTGAGGAGGACCTGCCCCTGCCCATACTTTCCCCATCAATCCATCTCCATGCTGCTCTGCTCTTGATCTGCATCTGACATCATTGAACCCTGCTCACTCTTTTCATTCACTTTGGTCTCCTATGTATCCCTCTGCCTTCTAATTCCTGTGCCATCTACAAAGTGCTTGAGGTCAACACGCAGACTCGAGTAGCAAGGGGTAATGAGTTTTAAATGTCAAATGTTCTAAGAAAAGGAGACCTTTAAGAAAAGGGATGTATTTTGACTCAAACTCTTTCTTCTTGTTATTTCTAAACTAAATTAAAAAATAGTTTCAAAGAGTTATAAATCCATTTCTATCCACACACACACACACACACAATCACACACACACACACACACACTTGTCTAATTCTATGCAAAGGTCACCAAGCTACAGAAAGCACGGAGAGATGAAAAGATGATTTTGAGAATAAATATACCCTGTTTTCTACATTTTTCTACGATCTTTAATTGCTTACAATTGCTAGTTAATAGTGATGTTTTGCCATAGATCATGCAGTCCTTTCAACTTCAAAAGCATTCATCAACCACCAGCTTTAATGCCAACACTGCAAGAAGCACTAGTAGATACACACAATATACACAATTTCATATATGATCTCAGAATGTCCAACAATAAAGGTATATGTGAGGCATGATGCTGCATATCCTTAATCCCAACACTTGGGAGTCTTGCCGGTCTCTTGTGAATTCAAGGTCAGTCTGGTCTGCATGGCAAGTTTGAGGCCTGTGAGGGCTACATAGTGAGACCTTGTCTAAAAAACCATAACAGCCTCTAACCATACGCAGGGAAAGCCCTTCAATTCCTTAGATAGATAGCAGGGGACATTGCAAAATGCCCTGAAGGTTCGGCAGCAGCAGAAGCAGATGACCTCTTGACTAGGCTATTTGCTAACTTAGAAAGCTGTTTAATACCATTGGTACAACTATCTAAAAATAAAGACTTAAAGTTGCTGATAGATAGTAAATGTGCTTTTCAAAGCATGAGATGTATCTAGGCTTTCTACATGCAATTTCACTAAGCTCAAAAAATGTATACAGCCAACACTTGACATTTATTTACAGTGTAAAAGATAGAACCTCAAGACTATCTGGACAAGCTGCGCATGGTGATCCACACCTATAACCCTAGCATTTGGAAGGTTGACAGATATGATCAAAAGTTCAAGATCTGCAGGGCAGTGGTGGCACACGCCTTTAATCCTGGCACTTGGGAGGCAGAGGCAGGTGGATTTCTGAGTTCAAGGCCAGCCTGGTCTACAGAGTGAGTTCCAGGACAGCCAGGGCTATACAGAGAATCCCTGTCTTGAAAAAAAAAAGAAAAAAGAGTTCAAGATCTTTCCTCAAAAAATAACTAAGTATGGGACTGGAGAGTCTGCCTGTTCTTGCAGAAGACCCAAGTTTGATGCTCAATCGCCTGGTGGCTCACAACCATCTGTTACTCCAATCCCATTGGACATTAGACATACATGGTACACAGACACACATATACTGAGGCAAAACATCCATCCATATGCATAAAATAAAATACAAATCAAATCTTTTTTTTAAAAGAAGTAACCTGAAGAAAATAATAATGAATAAATAATTAGACCTTGACCCTAAAAGCAGCACGCACAGTGTGGGACATGCACTGTCAGATACCTGCCAGAACTCTGGTGAATCTTCAGGAGATTCTTTGGTGAATTGGACTTGGACCTACTTTTAATAAATTTGTAGCCTGACAAAAAAGGAGAGGAAGAACAAATAAGGCATTGTATAATAAAATACTATGCAACTTTTGAAGACTGAGATGTTGAAAGGAAAAACTTTAATTTACATCTGGGAAACTTTATATCAGAGAAGGGAATCATAAAGATAATGATGTGGAAACTATAGAAGCCTTCTGTCTCTTGACTCTACCACAAGAATAAGGCACGTTTAGGACTCACAACTCCTCCACATGGTCATGATGAAGAGCACTCTGCTATTCAGCTTAACTGACTGGCCTGGTCTGGACTCACATGCCTGGTTGCTTGCTAAGAATAGCTGAGGGGGTGGGGTCCTCAGCCAAGCTCCTCCTGCTCTGCATTCAGTGTTAGAGCCTCTCTACATGGTTTCCTAGAAGGACGGGCGGATTTCTTACACAGCTAAAGGCTCAGTGACTAAGTTTCTTTCCCAAGTGTCAGATACTAGAAGCCAGTCTGCTAGACTGTTGAGTAGAAATGTCTGCTTGTGAAAGCAATCACAAAGCCGCCCAGAGTCAGGGGGAAAAGAAAGAGAGCTATATCCCAGTGGGATAAACAAATATCGAATTATTCTTATTCTTCTTCCTCTTCCTCCTCACCTCACTTCTCCATCCCTTCCTCCTCTTCTCTTCTCCTCCTCCTCCTCCTCCTCCTTCTCCTCCTCCTC
>NW_022196891.1:33758862-33767732 GCF_008632895.1 Mastomys coucha | reverse complement strand
CTCTTCCTCTTCCTCTTCCTCTTCCTCTTCCTCTTCTTCTTCTTCTTCTTCTTCTCCTTCTTCTTCTTTTGAGCAGGGTTTTCCTGTATTGCCCTGGCTGTCCTGGAATACACTCTGTACTCGAGGCTGGCCTCAAACTCACAGAGATCCACCTGCCTCTGCTTCCTGAGTGCTAAGATTAAAAGCATGCTACACCACAATCACCTGATCTTGGACATCCAAATCTTAAACCACTTCAATCTCTCAAAGAAGACAAGGTTAACTGTATCTATGCAGAACCCAAAGATAGGAGCTGGGAAGTGTACATCAGGTTTGATGACAGGGGTGTCAACAGGATTCTAATGAGACAACTTCATTGAAGCAGATTAGACAGAGTCAAATCAAAGTGTCAGAGGCATGACCTGAAGCTTATCATATTTCTTTTTTTTTTTTAAAGATTTATTTATTTATTATATGTTAAGTACACTGTAGCTGTCTTCAGACGCACCAGAAGAGGGCATCAGATTTCATTATGGGTGGTTGTGAGCCACCATGTGGTTGCTGGGATTTGAACTCATGACCTTCCAAAGAGCAGTCGGTGCTCTTCCCCACTGAGCCATCTCACCAGCCCATCATATTTCAAAGATGTTAAGGAGAGAAAAAGAAACTGAACAACAGGTGGAAAAAGATACCAGGTGAAGGATTATTTTAAGGAAAACAAAATTTAAAAACAAGCAAACAAATAAAGCTAAACATTGAAGCAAAAAAAAAAAAATTGTCACTGTCCCTCCATCCAGCGGAAATAAGGAGGCAACAACAAGCTCTTCTCCAAGCAGTTTATTCAGGAACCTTGTACTACAGAATCATTTGTTCATCTTTTCTTCTTTCTTAGCTAGCTTCTTCTATATTCTTCTATATCTTCTTACATCTTACTAGTTACATCTTACTTCTATTCCCTACATCTTACTTCTTACTTACTCCTATTTCCTACTTACTCCTATCCCCTACATACATCTTACTTCTAATCCCTACATCTTACTTCTATCTCTTACATCTTACTTCTATCTTTACGTACTTATTCCTATCTCTATCCAGCCCCCAGCCCTTGTGGGTTAAATACTTTCCCTGGTCCCAATCAGCATCAGCTACATGGCAAAGCAAATTAGGCTACGAGAAATCATGCCAGCTTGCATCATAAACTGGAGGCACTCAGTTTTTCCAACTAAGGGCTTGTTTATCAATGCTCTCTGCTCTGGCCGGAGACCAGGTGTTCAATATATATATAGGGTGGCAGCTGCGGCTCCCCACAAAAAATGAGAAAGAAGGACCCGAAAACAGGATGAAGAAGTGGATTCACATCATTCCACAGGAAGCATCAATGGGACACTTGGGGATATGACGAAGCAGGAGGCACTGTAGAGTGTGTACAACCCTGGGTTCCAGACCTCCAGCTCCACAGTGGGGAGAAGATGAGAAACAAATGCTGTGAGCCAAACATGGCACAGGCATATAACGGCAGCACCTATAAGGCAGAGACAGGACAACAAGTTCAAGACAGGCTGGGCTACATAGTGAGTTCAAAGTCTGAACTACACACAGCAAAATTGTGTGAAAGAAGGAGAGAGGAGTGAGGAGAGGGAAGAGCGAGAAGAACAAAACAGCAGAAAGGGGGGAAAAAGGAGAACACAGGCAGGTGACAGAAGAGAATAGAAGTTTCTCTACGAGTGAAGAGCTATTTCCCCTTATGAAGCAGCAGGAAGTTGATTTTTCTACTTTTTGTCCTCAAACCAGATTCTTCAATCTGCCTAGCTCCTCTCATTCAAGGAACTAAATCTTCTGGACTCTTACTAGCCTGGTCTCTAATCAGCAGTCAGCACTGGACACTTACCTGGTCGTCGCTACACTCTGGATAGACACCCTCACCCTATTGTGAGCTCTGGCTAAGATTCTCTGCTACAGAACCTCCCAGGATGCACAAAGCTATGGGTTCTTATTATCATGGTTGAACTCAGCTAGCTCTCAGAGTCTGCTAAGTAGTCATATACATGGCACAGAAAACATAAAATAGAGATCTCTCCAACATTAGTCATAGCACTGCTTGCTAACTGGGGTGTCAATCATACAGCAAATGGATCTCCTTGGCATGCAGAACAGCTAATCTGATCCCCAAGCTAGCTGCCTCCCAGCCTCTGCAGACTCTCTGAGGACCATGGCTGTACTGAGAGTATGGAAGAGTGTGAGACATCTCAGAGACAAGCAAAGGATCGCTCACTGGGATTCGGTGGTGCTGCTCTACAAACCTTAGTGTTTTCACATGCTTTTGTGGCTTGTCCTTGTACTCAGCTCACACACACACACACACACACACACACACACACACACACACAGAGAGTGGTCTGCTACCTGGTACCTCCTGTTACTTTGGGAACTGGCTCTCTATATTATTTAAAAATAAATCTACATTTGAAAGAATGTGCTTGTCTTTTCGGGGACGTCACTCAGAACACACCAAGACCGGGCTGGAGAAATGGCTCAGCAGTTAAGAGCACTAACTGCTCTTCCGAAGGTCCTGAGTTCAATTCCCAGCAACCACATGGTGGCTCACAACTATCTATAATGAGATCTGATGCCCTCTTCTGGTACGTCTGAAGACAGCTACAGTGTACTTAAAATAAATAAATAAATAAATAAATAAATAAATAAATAAATAAATCTTTTTAAAACGCACACACACACACACACACACACACACACACCAGTAATGCATATCCAACACACACAACAAGGATTCCCGCTCCCTGGCTGCCCGGGGTTTGTCCCAGCATCCCAGTATCCCAGCATCAGAGCCTCTAATCCTGACATCACTGATTAGAATGGGCTTCCGAGAGAGCTATGTGACTCTAGCAGCTCCAGGAACATCCTGTTGTAGGCGATTACATGGGGCCCCAACATGCACTGAGAAGAGAGGCACTTATATCTCTGTCAATGTAAAGTCAAATACAATACCCACCCACTGCTACCATCAATCATATTACTTTTTGTAGTTTCAATTATCATGGCCAACTACCATCTGAAAATACTACATAGAAATTTCTAGAATTAGCCAGGCAGTGGTGGCACACGCCTTTAATCCCAGTACTTGGGAGGCAGAGGCAGGCGGATTTCTGAGTTCGAGGCCAGCCTGGTCTACAGAGTTCCAGGACAGCCGGGGCTACACAGAGAAACCCTGTCTCGAAAAACCAAAAAAACAAACAAACAAAAAAACCCAGAAGTTTCTAGAATTACGTACTGGCTGAGTCATGTGAAGAAATCCCATTCCTCCTCTACTTTGTCCATGACAGGAGTCATTGTTTAGAAGTGTCCGTGCTAAATAGGCACTACCACTAATCACTTTCCATCTTTGGTTATCAGATCAGCCGATCATGATTTTAAAGTGCTTAGATTCAAGGAACATTATGCTAGAACATGGCCCCAGAGCGCAATGACGCTAGTGAGCTAGGGGGTGTGGTTCGGTGGTAGAGCACTTGCCTAGCATGTGGGATGCCCTGAATTCAATCCCCAGCTCTGTGAAAATCAATCAATCAATACCAACACTGGCAATTCAGATGTGCCAAAAAAGTTGCTAAAAAGTATTTCCATTAAATGAAAAGGTAAAAGTTCTTGATCTAAAGAGGGGAAACCGGGCTATGCTTAGGGATCCATAGTAACAATGAATCTTTAATCCAGGACACTGTGAACAAGCAGGGTAAACTGAGTGAGCTTTATTCCACTAAAGCTGCAAAAGTCTCAGCTGCAATGTGTGGCAAGTGGTTAGAAGTGGAAAGGCATTAGGTTTGTGCATTGAAGATGGGAAAGGAGAACATAGCCACTACTGGCAAGGCTTCACACCAGGAAACATTGACCCTGCACTGGAACTTCAGCAAGGGACCTACTGGAGTGAGTGACACCCACCTAGTTAGTAAGTCTGAGAAAGTGACGGAGATTCAGGAACGGACGGATATGGAGTTTAGCATATCTGTGGCTTCAGGCATCCACCAAAAATGTTGGTGTGTAGCCACCCTATAAGGGGAGCTCCTGCACACACATCGTTTGTGGCTTCACTGCTGTGGGAGAACCCGTAAATGAGGTGGACTAACGTCTCACACAACAGCTGGCTTTATTTGGAGCGTCAGACAATTTATACTCTAGGCACCTGGGCAAAGTTCCCAGGTCTTCAAGCTGTGTACAAGAGCAAGCCACAAAAACATGTCTTACCATAGAGGCATATAAAGGATAGTTTAAACAGTTACATAAATAGCAACAGAACGAAGCTGAGTAATCTGAGGTAAATCACTCCTATCTGCTACACCTGGGAAAAGCACAAAAACCCATTCCAAGAACAACTCTGTTTTGAAGAAACTGAGGTCCCAAGATTGTTGTATTGTTTTCCTGAAGTTTCCTCACAAGCACTAACAACTCTCCTCATGGGGACTGGAGAGATGGTTCAGCAGTAAGAGCACTGATTGCTCCTCCAAAGGTCCTGAGTTCAAATCCCAGCAACCACATGGAGGCTCACAACCACCGGTAAAGCTCTCTTCGGATGTGTCTGAAGACAGCTACAGTGTCCTTAGATATAATAAATAAATAAACCTTAAAAAAAAAAAAACTGTCCTCAGGTGACTTCCATTCTTGGACCAGGTTCCCGCAATTGACAATGCAATACAGTCTGCAAAATAATGGTGAATTGCTGTGTAGAAAGATCTGAAAGTTTTTATAGCAATCACGTTATCCTAAAAGATTCCAAAATTACATTTACAAGTGGAAGACAGGGAGAAGCAGTTGTTTCCAGCGTGTTTCAAGTCCCATACATTTTTAAAATAATTACAAAGATTGCCTTAAATCTTTACAATGTATTTATGAGGGAAAAAATGTAACGTGATCACTACAATATCGAAGAGACTGTTATTTAAAGATCTTCATCAGGAAATGCACTCAAGTGTGACACCTGATGTTAAATCTCACCCACCAGCCGTGAGAGTGTGTTTAAGGTTCTCACCAAAAATTAGGAAGTAGGGCTGGGGATAGGGCATGGTAGTAAGGGCTCGCCTAGTATGTGTAAGGCCCTCGCTTCACTGCAAGAAGAAAAATAAATTTAAAGCCAAGCATGGTGACATGGATAAATATTCCCAGCACTCTGTAGGTTGAAGCAGGAGGATCTCAACTTTGAGGGCAGATCAAAGAATGTGATAGCCTAGAAAAAAAGGAGCTGGATTTTGTCTCAGAAATGAAAATATTGTTGTTGGTTTTGTGTCTTCTTTTCTCATAACAACTTAATAAAGAAGAAGAACGCTTTCTTCCAGTCTTCACTTTTATACTTACTTCAGTTCATATGAGTGTGTGGATTATGAAACAAAAATAAAATCAGGCAATGATTCCTGCTAGTAGAAACTGAACATAATAATTGCAGAAAATATCCTAATGAGAACCTTTTGATAGAATATAGATGTCTTTATCAAAGCAGTCTGGAGAAATTCCACAGTGATTTGGAAATAAAAAGATCCCTGAAATGTACAGAGAGCACCACCACAGAGTCTTGTACACTGAACTAGCCACAAGGATTAAGGACCGCTTCTCAGGATGCTGGAACCAGTCGGACAGAAAAGGAGCCGCTGAAAGAGGTATGCCGGAAGCAGTTCTCCGCTGCGGATTTGGGCAGCCTGCAAGGGAGTCATTTAAAATGCAGCTCACAGCCAAGGAGTCTCCAACTAAACTCACAGGAGGAAAACCCAGGCCAGACGAAAGAGAGAGCTTCACATCTCACTCTATATAATTTTTTGTGACTTCAAGATCAAGTAAATAAATAATGGGCCATAAAGGACTGTTTGGAACCATTTAAAATGACTGCTTCCTTCAACCGATGGGTAGCGCACCCCGAGAGAAGATGCGGCCTGACAGGTGGATGGGTGGGAGTTGGCACAGAGCACAGAGCTGTTCATAGGAAGGCGTCAGGCTAGACAGAAGCAAATGCAAGAAGGCATGCGCCTCAACTCCCCAAAGCATGCTCCATTAATGCCTGTTTCAAAATGCCCAGAGCATTTCTCTGAAGTAGTAAGGACGAGCAGAGTTACTAATGAGGCTGTTAAATTCATTAGCTGTGTGCTTGATCTAGGTCAGTTTCAAATGGGCACTGAGCATGGACCAGGATGCTAAGTCTGTCAGAGGCTATCATCAGTAGTGCCAAGGCAACTTTGTCCTGAAACACGGTGGCAGGGTGGGGGCTCCTCATAAACCCTCACAACCAGGATGTGGATGGATTAATGACAGTCATTTGCATGTGTAGCTTTGTGAGCTAGGATAATAATAGGCTATAATGAAACGTATGCCCGAGGCTATACGCTGATGACCTAAGGGGCTGAGGGAAGAGCCTCTCCACCTGTGTACAGGGATTTTAGAGTTTCTAAAGAATGTTAGAGAATGTGGGATATTGTTTGTAACTTAGAGAAAGTTCTTAACTTAAATGAGCTATGCTAGAGATATGTGTGACTCCAGGCACTTTCTAGTGCCACCATTTGCTAATCTAGAAGGTTCCAAAGGCAGCATTTATTTGTATCAAATCATATCTACATAGTGACTTCCCAGGACAAGCCAGAGCTACATAGAGAGAGATCCTGTCTCAAAACAACAAACCAAAAGCAAATAAAATGCTGTCTAATCACAACTGGATTTTAATATATAGGGCTGTTTAAAATACATGGTACTGAAGACATGAATGGCTCAATGGTGAAGATTAAAACAGCTCTCGAAGAGGACCCAAGTTTGGTTCCCAACACCCACATAGGCTAGCTTACAACCACCTGTAACTCAAGTTCCATGAGACCTTCTAGCCTCCAATGACACTTGAACTCATATGAACATGAATTCACAGACCACACACACACTACACATAATCAAAAAATAAAATATATGTATCAAAGATACCTAATCCATGGATTTTGCGGGGGTAGGGGGGAATTGTGTTGTTTTTGGTGTCCATTTTGTTCTACTAGTTAGGTTGGGTTTGGGGGGTTGGTTGGCGTTTGTTTTTTTATTTTGATTTAGTTTCACTGCCTTTCAAATTTTGTTTTATTTTCGGGGAGGAGGTGTGTGTACCTCTATACTCAATCATTTCCTTGATATTCTTTTTCTCTCAGCAGAATGGCAACAATTCCTCTTACCTTAGGATCGCAGTGTGTTTCTTAGCCTCTTGTTCAGAAAGGAGATTTCTCAGTATTAATGATTTCTTCATGATTAACTCTAGGTTGTCCAAAGCAAACAGCTATGAGGAGGCAGTTGTGAGTGACTGCCCTCCAGAACCAAATGGCATCCTCTATCTTGGGGAGTTGGGCTGCCCCACCCCTTGCAAAAAGAGTAAGTATCCCTGATGGGCTTGTTGCAGGTGGGTGGGGAAGCTCACAAGAACTTCACCTGAGTGTCCACCTGTGGTCTGCAACTCAGCCTTTATTGAACATGAAGTGAGGGAGGAGCTAGGGCGGAGCTGGGGCGGAGCTGGGGCGGAGCTAGGGGCTGGGGCGGAGCTAGGGAGGAGTTAGGGCGTATAGGCCTAGGAAGCCATGACCTTGCCTGGGTAAAAGCTTACCAGGTGCCACTTGGACTGGGAGGAGCATCCACATAACCCTTAAGTAATAGCCCTTCACTAGTCCTCTGAGAGGAAGTCTCCAGAGTGAGCTTTGGTGGCATAGTGCCTCTTTCTCTTTTTTGGTTTATCAAGACAGGGTTTCTCTGTGTAGGCCAGGTTGTCCTGGAACTAACTCTCCCTCCCTCCCCGCCTCCCTTCCTCCCTTCCCCTTTCCTCTCTACCCCCTCCCTACCCCCCCTCTCTCCCAAGGTGGCCTCGAACTCAGAAATCACCTGCCTCTGCCTCCCACATGCTGGGATTAAAGGCCTGAGCCAGTAATGCCCTGATGGAATAGTGCCTCTCATTATTAGTTTGTGGAGACATTGTTTCTATCTCCCACAAGAAAATAATTTTATACCAGAGGCTTAAAAGATAATGAAAAGAATCTGTTTAAAAACATTCTCCCCCCCCCCCCATGGAAACTAAGTCTATCAATCATTTGGTAAAAGCAATATTGCATACATATCACTATTTCAGAATTTAAATTTTTCACTCCTCATCCAGAAAGGTGGAGTCAGATAACTTTTTTCTTTTTAGCAGTTTCATTATCTTTCTTTAAGGAAATTCTCGTAACTATTATGTCAATAAACAAGTTCGCTTCTTGAGTTCCTCAGAGCAAGATTTGGGGAGAGTTTAAGGGTGAAACTCGGGGGACACTTGCTTGTTGGGAGCAGGGGACAGGCTTCTCATTTCCATTTCATTCCGTTAAGAGCTGGCTCCTGTTCGCCCTGCTCTCTTCTTGTCCTGATCTCTGGTCCTTGTTGCCATTTTTTCACATCTGCAGTGAAAATCCTCATAGTGGCTGTCATGCAGTGAAGACCTAGGTGATGGCAAGGCTGTTGACCAAATGCGTTAGCCTCAGTACTGGCAGCCAGCAGAGGCAGCTGGGATACACGGACCACTCTCCAGGGGAACAAGGCACTTTGCCGCAACTTAATATCAGCCTCTACTCTGTTCTAACACTGTCTGTCTCACACATAGGTTCTTGTAAAAGAACTTCTGTGTGGGTGGTCTGAGAAAGCACAGGTAGGATGCAGCTAGGTAATACGCGCGCTCCTGTGACTCGTGACAGAGAATTTGGATTGGGGGCAGCAAGATGGCTTAGTGGGTAAAAAGGCACTTGCCACCAAGCCTTACAGCCTGACTTTGATTCCCAGAGGCCACCTGCTAGAAGGAGAACGCAGACTCCCAAAAGTTGTCCTTTAGCCTCCACATGAGTACACACACACACACACAC
>NW_022196891.1:33757013-33758151 GCF_008632895.1 Mastomys coucha | reverse complement strand
TGTATATCCCTGGCTGTCCTGGAACTCACTCTGTAGACCAGGCTGGCCTCAAACTCAGAAATCCACCTACCTGTGCCTCCCAAGTGCTGGGATTAAAGGCGTGCGCCACCACCACCCAGCGATTGAGGGTTTTTCTATAAAGCCCTGGCTGTCCTGGAACTCAGTCTATAAACCAGGCTGGCCTTCAAACTCAGAGATCTACTTCCCTCTGCCTCCAGAATGCTGGAACTAAAGACGTGTGTTACCACTGCCCAGCTCATGACAATGTTAACTGTAATCCCCTGTAAAATCAAAATCAAAAAGATCATAATACTTCCAAAATATAAGGGCACAGAATATACATTGCGGCACCAAGAGAGGAAATACTGGACTGATGTAAGACAGAAAACCAACAGGGCCAACTCCAGACTACATTTTCTTTTTCTTTCTTTTTTTTTTCTTATAGGTGACACACACATTTGAATTCGCTTTCATTCCTTTCACAGATTCTCAAACAAGCAGTCCCACACCTGGTAAGTACTTTGAAAATATGGACCTGTATCAGTGTATAATTTCCTCCTATGTTCTGATAGATGCTGGCCCACTACGTGGTAATGAATGGCACTAGGCTGAAATTAGTGCCCCATCTAGACACAGAATGACAATAGAAACTCCTGCCAGCTAGAGCATAAAGGGTCCTGACAATTACAGTCTTAATTTGCCCCAGACTCAGATTTCAGGATATGGCAGAATCAAATAGAATATCTGAATGCAGGTTTTGGATTCAGTTCTGGCTAGGAGACATGAAGAGGGCTCAGGGACCTGTGGCTGGCAGATGATATGTAAGAATAACGTGCCCTCTTCACACCTGGGCCAACTCCTGCTTGTCTAACCAGAATCTAAAATTAACAAGGTTATAGGACAATTGTTTGCTCTTGCTTTGTTTATTTACTATTTGTTGATACCCACCTAGCCTAGGCTAACCTTGGACTTGCTGTTTTTTGACAAGGCCCACCTAGCCTAGGCTAACCTCGGACTTATTGGTTTTTGACAAGGCCCACCTAGCCTAGGCTAACCTCGGACTTGCTGGGTTTTGACAAGGCCCACCTAGCCTAGGCTAACCTCGGACTTGCTGGTTTTTGACAAGGCCCACCTAGCC
>NW_022196891.1:33749912-33756990 GCF_008632895.1 Mastomys coucha | reverse complement strand
GACTTGCTGGTTTTTGACAAGGCCCACCTAGCCTAGGCTAACCTCGGACTTGCTGGTTTTTGACAAGGGTACCCTTGAATTCCTTATCTTCTTGCCTGTATTTTCCAAGTTCAAGGATTCCAAGGTTTTGCCACCATGTCCAGCTCTTTTTTTTTTTTATCACATCAGACATGATGTGTGTGTCACCTCCAGTCCAGATGTTTTTAATCTCTCCTTACCAAAAAAAAAAAAAAAAAAAAGGAAAATCATTTTTAGCAAGACCTGGAGCAGTACACATAGCCAAAACCGAAACACCGAAACAGTGATCCCACCCCTAAGAGCCCAGGAGGAGTACAGAGCAGTTGGAGGACTACAGAGCAGTTGGAGTACAGAGCAGTTGGAGGACTACAGAGCAGTTGGAGGAGTACAGAGCAGTTGGAGGAGTACAGAGCAGTTGGAGGAGTACAGAGCAGTTGGAGGAGTACAGAGCAGTTGGAGGAGTACAGAGCAGTTGGAAGAGTACAGAGCAGTTGGAGGAGTACAGAGCAGTTGGAGGAGTACAGAGCAGTTGGAGGACTACAGAGCAGTTGGAGGACTACAGAGCAGTTGGAGGAATACAGGGGAGTTGGAGGAGTACAGAGCAGTTGAAGCTAACTTTGTACCCTGTATTTTCTATATGGTAGATCCAATTCTAAACTGAGATTTTTCTCTTTTTATATATATTTAAACATTAATGTCTATTTTTATTATATTCAACACAATACATATTTTATACCAATCATAAAAATGGTGGATATATTATTAAATGAACATAAATGATAAAGTCTGTTTGTTTGTTTGTTTTTAGTAAAGCTTTAAAATCTTGGCTCTTACTGTGGTACAAACCCAAAATAAGAACAATTTTTAGACATTGGAGTTCATTGTAATAAGGCTCTACTTCAACAACCCTCACATCATCAAAGTATTTTACCTCCATCGTAGCTAAGCTGAGAGTTGACAGTTCTGCTGCACCAAGGAATGAATTGTAGGCACAATTTTTGGATACAGACTTCCTGCTATGGTCAAAGCTATTTGACCTGAGTGATTGTCATCATTCTCAACCCACAGGGAACAGCTTACTTTCATTTAAGAAATGGTGTGTGTATTAAGATGGTCCATCCATGAAGTCATTCACCAACTGCTTGGAGGGTGGAACAGACATTAGGTGAGGGTAAGAATCTTTTTCATTGGCTGTGATGATTTTGAAAAGCATTCGTTTCAGAAAAAGAGTAATTTATAAATTCTTCTTCTTCAAAATTGATACAATAGTTACTAACATCAAGCAAAGCATTCAGTCTCACTCTTTGTTGTTCTCTTACAAGTCACCTCCCAAATTAATTGTCTACGTTTCTTTTGGATTTATAAATACTTTTGAAATGTGTAAGCTCCTGAAAACAATAGTATAGTATAATAACATCAAATAAACAATCCTACTAATAGAGAGGCTGAGATAGGAGAAGGATGATTTCAAGACCATTGTGTGATATACATTGTCATATACAAACAAGCAGAAAGTGTATATGGATTTTACAATATTGGACCTATTTCTCCAATTGCCAAATTAGAGAGACCACTAGATGACAGCCAACAAGTTTCTAATTTCTCGTACTTTTGAATTTCAATTGATTAGGATATGTTGGTAATATTAATTTTCATATTAAGAGATATTAAGGATATGTGATTGTTACTTCCTGTTATTTTTGTTGTAAGAGGTGGAATTATTATTTGTGTGGGTTTGTTGAAAGATTACTTTCTTGCTTTTTCTAGGGTGTAGTTTCACTCCTTGTATTGGTATTTTCCATCTATTATCCTTTGTAGGGCTGGATTTGTGGAAAGATATTGTATAAATTTTGTTTTGTCATGGAATATCTTGTTTTCTCCATCTATGGTAATTGAGAGTTTTGCTGGGTATAGTAGCCTGGGCTGGCATTTGTGTTCTTGTAGGGTCTGTATGACATCTGCCCAGGATCTTCTAGCTTTCATAGTCTCTGGTGAGAAGTCTGGTGTAATTCTGATAGGCCTGCCTTTACATGTTACTTGACCTTTTTCCCTTACTGCTTTTAAAATTCTTTCTTGGTTTAGTGCATTTGGTGTTTTGATTATTATGTGATAGGAGGAATTTCTTTTCTGGTCCAGTCTATTTGGAGTTCTGTAGGCTTCTTGTATATTCATGGGCATCTCTTTCTTTAGGTTAGGGAAATTTTCTTCTATAATTTTGTTGAAGATATTTATTGGCCCCCATTACATTGGGAGTCTTCACTCTCTTCTATACCTATTATCCTTAGGTTTGGTCTTCTCATTGAGTCTTGGATATCCTGGATGTTTTGGGTTAGGAACTTTTTGCTTTTTGCATTTTTTTTTTGACTGTTGTGTCAATGTTTTCTATGGTGTCTTCTGCCCCTGAGATTCTCTTTTCTATCTCTTGTATTCTGTTGGTGATGCTTGCATCTATGACTCCTGATCTCTTTCCTAGGTTTTCTAACACCAGGGTTGTTTCCCTTTATAATTTCATTATTGTTTCTAGTTCCATTTTTAGATCCTGGATGGTTTTGTTCATTTCCTTCACCTGTTTGATTGTGTTTTCCTGTAATTCTTTAAGGGATTTTTGTGTTTCTCTTTAAGGGCTTCTAGCTGTTTACCTGTGTTCTTCTGTATTTCTTTGAGGGAGTTATTTATGTCCTTCTTAAAGTACTCTATCATCATCATGAGAAGTGATTTTAGATCTGAATGTTGCTTCTCTGGTGTGATGCAACAAGGTAAAAAGCACTTTACAACACTTGGAGATTTCAGACAAATATATCCGGAATAACCAAGGGAGAGACCCTCGAAGCTCTATCACGGGGGTCTATAGAATCATTTTTACATCAAGTGCAAAGAAGAAAAGCATTGGAAAGTGTGTCAATAATGATAGTACCAGAACCTAAAGGAAGGGACCTAAAGAAAGGGTCCGGTGTCTACAGAGGCATAAATAAGACACTCATCTAAATTTTGTTCGATTTTATAAATTATATCAGGCAGCTGGGAACTAACCAATGAGCACAGTTTCTGCTTTTAGTTTTTCTCATACACAATTTGAATGGAAACACTTTTGTAATTTTTAAATAAATTTGAGATATGCATACTGGCCCCCTTAAAAAAAAGTGTCCAGGAGTTTTTTGCTTTTTGCATTTTCTTTGACTGTTGTGTCAATGTTTTCTATGGTGTCTTCTGCCCCTAAGATTCTCTCTTCTATCTCTTGTATTCTGTTGGTATCCAGGACTTGCTATGCTGGGAGAATTGGGTTCTGATAATGCCAAGTAACCTTCATTTCTATTGCTTATGTTCTTACACTTGCCTCCCACCATCTGGTTGTCTATAGTACTACCTGTCCTGGCTATATCTAACTGGAGCTCATCCTTCCTGTGATCCTGTGTCAGAACTCTTCACAGTCAAGCTGTCTCTGGGATCCTGTGATTCTGGGATCCTGTGATCCAGAGATACTTGGTGTATCAGAGCTCCTGGAAATCAAGCTGTCTCTGGGATCCTGGGATCCTGGTGTGATGAAGCTCCTGGGATCCTGGGATCCTGAGATCCTGGTGTGATGAAGCTCCTGGGATCCTGGGATCCTGAGATCCTGGGAGTGGAGATTCCTCTGGGTGTTGAAGGACTGGCTGCAGAGTTTGTGCCCAAAGTCTGGTTGAGGCACCAGCCCAGACAGGAAGGAACCCATACCACTGGTCTGGTAGAGTTTCTGAGTGCCTGAGTCCTACTAGTCCCAGTTACTCCCTGTGCTGGGACAGATGTGTCCTCCTCACTTCTGATCCTATCCAGACTCTACATTTTCATATCAGATATCTAAGCGCCCTTCAGCTGACTCTTTCCCACTTTATTGACTGCAACACACTTTCTCTTGGACTGTCTCCACACCTGGCCTGCCTCTCTTCTTGGCAGGCATCCCACAACTCTAACATCTCCAACATCTTGGACTCTCCAAGGAAATCCAGGCTTCATCTTCACCTCTTTATGACATGGCCTCTCTGGGCCAACATTCAGGGACATCCTGGACACACTTCTGGCCTCAGCAGATTTCCTTAGCCACAGCGGGAGATTCCACAACCCCTTTCTTGTATCATTGACTCTAAAGCCAGAACCACGTGCCTGAAGCTGCCAAGTTCTTCTGCTTGATGGGACTGGAACTTGGGTGCCTTGTTCAATTACATTGTGTCAGTTTTCTGTTGTTGATGGTTCCCTTCACTGCTAAAACCTTTCTTTTATTGTTTTTCACACAAACCGGAAATCTGGCTGGGTGAAATCATGCCTGAGGTCACTGCTCCCTTTATTTCATTTAGCATGGACTTTTTAATCTTCATGTCTCCTTGGACAATGGAATCAGCTCCATTACAGCTCCGCTGCTCCTTTTCTCCTCTGCCAAACCATTCATCCAAAACTGGTCAACTTAACCTCAAGATTTTTTGGACAGAAGCAGAAAACACCCACATTCTCTGCCAAAATATCACAAGAACAGTCTCTAGGCCTCTTACTGATATGTGAGAATTTTGCCAACTTCAAAGTATATCTATCCAAATTTTACATTCTGTGTTTAGGGGAAAAAAACACACACACACACACATGATAGGTTCAGGACCCACTGGACCTTCAAAATTCCACTAATCACCTGACTTCCGTAAGGCCTGCTTTAACTGGAGGGCTGCAATGTTTCTTGGGATCTCCTGTAGTTAGCATTAATTCAATAGATCCCAGAACATCTGATTGTTTCCTTTCCCACAGTATACAGTTACCCTTATAAATGACTGTAGGTCCCTCTGGGGAAGGACTGGAGAAAGGCTAAGAGTAAAACTTTTAGACATTTTATCAAGGTCCTTCCTCAGGAGAACCTGGCCGTCAAGGGGTTCTGGGTCTGCAGCAGCTTCACCAGCCCTAAGGTCTGGCACGAAAAAAGGGGGACAACAAAGCTCTTCAAATGTTCTGGTGCCCCATCACCATTGTTCATCTTAAAGGATTGGTGAATGGCATGTCTCCTGAGCCTTCCCATTGTGGAGAATTAGGTTTAACATAGTGTACACCCTCTTACATTGCAATTTCCCTGAGCCTTCGCAACAGTCATCATCCCGTCATCAACACTAAGCCAAGGGATATCAGGCATCTCCAACTTCTTTTTAATAGGCTATCTTTTAACAAATGTTTCAGCCAACCATTCAAGCAAACTTTTGACATATTTTTTTAAACTGTGTGAGCTTCCATGTTAAACCTAGAATCTTTATTCAGTGTGCTCATATCAATAAATTCAGCCTGATCTAGTTTTATGTTCCTTCTACCATTATCCCACACCCTTAAAAATCCATTCCCATACCTATCCCCAGACTTCTGCTTGAATGAATTAGCAAACTCATTAAACTCCTTAGTAGTGTAGCACACCTCCTTGCGCACTACACTTTCTACCTCCCCTCTTGGGGAAGTAGCCTTAAGTCTGGCTTATAGGTCTAAAGGCTACTATTTGTGGGTCCTGAGGGACATCAGTATTGTCTTGCCTGAAATCTCTTTCAGAGAAGGTCATTGCTGGTTTAGCAAACAATGGTCTACATAGTAAATTCTAGAACAGCCAGGACTACATAGTAAGAACCTGTCTCAAACAAACAAACAAACAAACAAACAAACAAAATGAAACTCTGAATTAATGTATTTCACAAGGGTCTGGGAAATGTCTCTGTACTTAAAGTACTTGCCACACCAGTCTGAGAACTGGCCTAGAATGACCATGAAAGCTCTTCAGTCATTCATAGTCTATAATCCTCTATAGGATTATAGACACAGAAGGCTGAGGCAGGAGAATCACTAGAAGCCTGCAGGCCAGATAGGCGGAGCAACACAACAGTATGCAATGAGACCCTCTTTCACAAATAGCAGGAGGGGACTGACACCTGAGGTTGTCCTCACACCTGAATCCACATACACAAAACACTCTTGTATAATCATATATATAATAGATAAATTAATGTTCAATGAATTTCAATATTTCCAAGTTCAAAGTTCAGGGTAGCCAGATTTAATAAACAAAAATGCCAGACACTGCTCAGAAAAATAATAAGCCATATGTTCAGCATAAATATGTCTATGTACTATTTGAGCTTATGTAGATACTTAAAAACTGGAAGTACTTGAAGTATCAGTTTACCTGGGCATTCTGTCTTTTGCCTGGCAATCCTGCTAATGGAGAGTAAGGGTGATGACTAATTTCACTATCAAATTGATTAGATCTGGAAACACCTCTGGGTTATCGCAGCACACCTCTGTGTCAGGAGAGGAGAAAGGAGTTTCCAGGGTCAATTTGATGTTGAGGGCTTTGACCTAATGAACGGTACAATCGATTAATCACTCAGAGATACTAGAACTAGTTGGCTGAGCCTAGTTCAAGGAAATAGATCACAGGAGTGTGTCCTTAGGGACTAGTGTCCCAGGCCCTTTCCTGTTACTGCTCTATGCTGCTTTCTGTCCACCAGGAGAGAAACAGTCTCCCCTCCACATCCCACTGTCGCCATGATGTTCAGCCTCACCCCAGACCCAAAACAATGAAGGCAGACAGACAGCCCTGAACTGTGTTGAGAGTCGGCCCTTCTTCCAAGTTGTCTATGGCAGGTATTTTGTTGCAATAATACATTAGGCTTTCCAGGAAATAAATATCAGTAGAGAATTCTGGGAAGGCTCTCCCATTTTAACAAAAGTCTGGCTGCAAGCTCTGGAAGCTGTCTTAATTTCTTTTCTATTGCTATGACACCATGACCAAGGAAAGCTGTAGAAGAAGAGTTTGCTTGGGGACAGGAGGGCTAGAGAGATGTCTGAATAGTTAAGGTCCTTGGCTGTTCTCAAAGAGGACCAGAGTTCAGTTCCCAACACCTACACTGGGTAGCTCACAACTGCCTCTAAATCCCAGCTCCAGGGATCCAATGACTGCTTCTGATGTCTACAGAAACCCACACACATGTGCACAACCACATACACATATGCACATAATTTAAAACAAAATCATTTTTTTTAAAAAAAAGGAGTTTACTTGGAGTTTACA
>NW_022196891.1:33748335-33749210 GCF_008632895.1 Mastomys coucha | reverse complement strand
ATAGGCAGGCAGCAGGCAAGCATCAGACAGGCAGGCATCAGACAGGCAGGCATCAGACAAGCAGCAGACAGACAGGCAGGCAGGCAGGCAGCAGGCAGGCAGCAGGCAGGCAGCAGACAGGCAACAGGCAGACAAACAGGCAGGCAGGCAGGAGGCAGGCAGGTAGCAGACAGACAGACAGGCAGGCAGGCAGCCAGCAGGCAGGCATGAAGTAGCAGCTGAAGCTTACATCTGATCCACAACCATGAGGCCAAGATAGTGCTAACTGGAACCGTATTGTGTGACTCCTCCAACCACCCCCAGTAACACACTTCCTCCAACAAGGTTATATCTCCTAATCTTTCTAAACAGTTCCACCAACTGGGGACCAAGTATGCAAATATCCCACAAGCCTGTGGGAGCCATTCTCATTCAAACCACCACAGAATCATATATTTCCTGTAATAAAACAATTTCACAGCCTCAAATGGTGGTGCATGCCTTCAATCCCCAGCACTTCCAAGGCAGAGTTAGATGTATCGCTGTGAGTTCAGGGCCAGCCCTGGTCTACATATGAGTTTCAGACCAGCCAGAGCTACATAGTAGCTCTGTCTCTAAAAAAAAAATTGTTTTCCACATGCACATAGACATCTACACATACATGAACATATGTATACACCATGCGGGCATGCACACACAATACACATGAGAAAAAAATTAAAATAGCATGACCTAAAGTGCCTTTTTTTCTATCTTTATTTTTGCTTCATGTTTACAAAAGTATTCTAAGCCATTAAAATCATAATTTTAAAACAGGAAGCAAGCTGAGCAGTGGTGGCACACGCCTTTAATCCCAGCACTTGGGAGGCAAAGGCAGGTGGATTTCTGAGTTCGAG
>NW_022196891.1:33743766-33748289 GCF_008632895.1 Mastomys coucha | reverse complement strand
TGGTCTACAGAGTGAGTTCCAGGACAGCCAGGGCCACACAGAGAAACCCTGTCTCAAAAAACCAAAAACAAACAAATAAACAAAGAAAACAGGAAGCAGAGCCCTTCTTGTCTGAGTTTGAGACAGACAATATATGAACATATTCAATAAAAGACTCGGGCAGCAAAGGACGTGACAGACCAGTCCATCATAACACAGAGGAAGAAACTCTGCGCATCCTGAACGTCATCTTCACCCCCCAAAATGTGATTGGCTCTACTTCATTTCATCTTGCACATGAGATCTATGGGACCTTCCCCTGCACTTGGCAGAAGGTATAACATTTCTATCAGGCAAGCTTCAGAGACTGTGGAAGCCAGAGAAGGTAAGGACAGTGATGCGGAGCTGGGTAATCCCAGGATTTCAAAAGCTGTAGCAGAAAGACTGCCATGAGTTCAAGGCCAGCCTAGACTACACGACAAGTCCCCTAGTCTCAAGAAAAGGAACGAGTTAGAGAAACAGACAGGCAGGCAGATGCACAGAGAGAGCCACATTATCGAAGATGGCTGAGGAGACTGCAAAGAAAATCACAGAAATGCTCGGGGAAGAGAGGGGTGGGGGACATTTTACTCAGTCCTAAAGGTATCTCTGACTTTCATCTCCACCAATTCCTTCCCTACTGCTATTGCCAGAAAGCCATATAAATGGTAGAGTTTGGTCACAATGCCATTAGTGGTAGGGTAGCCGAGGGGCACATAACAGACAATACTGAGCATGCCCACAGGGAATGTTAGTGATGTAATGGATACGTTTGAAGAGCAATTACATTCAGATTAAAGCCGCCTTTGCTGAAACCGTTAGCCCCAAATCCTCAGCAGAACTAGATTGGAGAAAACTGAGGTCACATTCACCTCATCCCTCCAGTGTTTGGGAAAAGATAGGAACAATGATGCTTGGCCGATTCATCCTTGGGAAAGCACAGCTGCCCCCAGTATGTAAACATGCCATGCTCTCCCTTTAACATATAGGATGACTATTGCCATAAGTACTACAAGTGGAGGCTGCAACCGAAGGCCATCAGTATTCCTCCCAATATCACAGTGTGACTTCATTCTCCCAGAACCTACTTGTTAGAGAGAGTATTCCATAATTGCTTGCATCTGTGTAGGACATGGGACTCGAGACTACCCAACACAAACAACAAAAAGGGCAGGTCATTCGTTAAAGATAAAGCCAGGCTGGGGAAACTCATAATATTTAGAATTAGGATATCATCTCCGTATAACAATATGAAACAAGGGGGCCTTGTTACGTCCTAGCACTCGGGACTCTGAAAAATAGTCATGCCCAGTTTCTGGTTGATTTCATCAGTTGACCACTTGTGCAAATGAAAACCTCACCTTTTCTTTCATCTGTGGGCTCTGCTGTTTAACTATTTGAAGTCCCAGTTGCTAGAAACAACTATCACCCAACCAAAAGAATGTGTGCGGCACTCGCTCGCCATAGGCTTGGCTGGACATTAGGTCCTATGGTGGATAAAAGACACAAGCAGGGATGACTTGGTCTCTAAAGGCTAGGCTCACAACCAGGACACAAGGTTTAACCCTTGTGCTTAGAGTGGAGATGGGGATGGGCAGGGGCCTGCATTCCAGCGGAGAGCTGCAGTTCAGAACAGGAGTCACTAGTACTTTAAGTGAGCACACAGGAGAGCCAAAGTATTGCAAGAATATCAAAAGGACAGCTATGGATACTGAGCAGCCTCAGTGGGTAAAAGCATTTGCCTCTGAGTCTAGAAACCTGAGCTTGGTCCCCTAAACCCCACTTAGCAGAAGGAGAACACCAGCTTCTACAAAGTGTCCTCTGACCTCCACGAAGTGTGTACACACCTGCACACACATAAATAAATTGTGTTAAACTTTAAGGAGGGGATAGCAGGAGGAAGAAGAACAGATAATTTAGGTTTTCCTGGGGTCAGACTCTTAAAATTGTTAAATACATGGAATTATACTTGATAAACTTGGGGGGAATCCAAAATCCTGAGTGTGTATTATTTCAAAGCCAACAAGACCCTTTCTCAAAACAATAAAGAAAAGCACAGACATAGTAAATGGCTTGGCCACAACACCATTAGATGTGGGGCAGCTGAGAGGGAAATGTAGTGTATACATTTGAGGAACGACTGAAAATAATAGATGCTCCTGCCGTTTTAGTAGGTGTGGATTCATTTTAGCAGTTTATCTCTCATTGAGCGGTTGCTGCAGCCAGTATCCTTTCCCTCGTTCCTGTCCTATCTCCCACTCTCTCCTTTAGGGGAGCTCTCTTTTCTGATGGTCATGTTCCAGGAGGGCTCTAAAGATGCAATGAGAGTTCAGACGTTGGGCATGGTGGCTACTACCTGTGATCACAACATTTGCAAATTGATACAAAACCGTATCAAGTTTGAAGCTATCCTGGGCTGCATAACAAGACTCCAGGATGGGGAAGCACAGAGAGGAAGGGCAGGGAAGGAAGAGGAGGAAGGAGAGAGATTTGTTCAGAGTGCTAAGCCTGGAAGCTATGTTGAGCTGAGTTGATGAGCACTGAAAGGGGAAGTAGGAAATTCAATTCTTTAAAACTATAGGGGGAAAGTGACAGATATGGCAGGGACTTAGAGAGCTGAAGGATCTAATGAAGGTTAGCATGTTTGTGGTTTTCTTCTTTTAAAGATTTGTTTATTTTCTTTCTTTTTTTTTTCCCTGAGACAGGGTTTCTCTGTATAGCCCTGGCTGTCCTGTAAATCACTCTGTAGACCAGGCTGGCCTCGAACTCAGAAATCTGCCTGCATCTGCCCCCCAAGTGCTGGGATTAAAGGCGTGCGCCACCACCGCCCGGCTTGGAAAATACTATTTCTTGACGAGATTGTTAGGGTATTCTACTCACAAATGCTTCAAATATAAATCCCCCTGTAAATTCTTTCAAAAAGAAATGAAACCACAAAAGTATGGAAGGATAAAAGGAAACTAGAACTGCCTCCATGATCCAGTTCAACACTTTTTTGTTGATGCATGAAGGAATCTGAATCAGGATATAAGAGAGATACTTGCATATCTGTGTTCATTGTAACAATTGCAACAACTGCCAAAATAAGGAATCAGTCTAGATGTCTATCAGCTGATGAATAGATTTTTCAAACAAAGTAAATATAAGTGTGGTGGTTTAATTGAGAATGGCCCCACAGGCTCATATATTTGAATGCTTTGTACCCAGCTGGTGGAGCAGTTTGGGGAGGATTAGAAGGTGTGGTCTTGTTAGAGGAGGTATGTGGCTGGTGTAGGCTTTGACATTTCAAAAGTCCATATCTTTCCCAGTGTCTCTCTGTCTCTCTATCTCTCTGTCTCTGTCTCTCTGTCTGTCTCTCTCTGTCTCTGTCTCTCTGTCTCTCTCTGTCTCTCTCTCTCTCTCTCTCTCTCTCTCTCTGTGTGTGTGTGTTTCATTGTTATCTCGGCCTGTAAGCTCTCAGCTTCTGTTCCAGCTTCTACCTGCTTGCTGTCACTCTGCCACTCAATTAGATGTCACTTTTAAACATGGCTGCTTCCTTCTACAAACTAACTTTACCTTCATTGTTTGGGATTAAAAGTGTGTACTAAAAACAGTGCATCCATATCACAGCCAGACGGATGAAAGGTGTGTGCCAAGGCTTAACCACAGCACACCTGGAAATGAGTGTTTCCAGGAAACAACACGATCTTGGGGTTCACAGTGTGGCCAAATACCCTGCAACCCCAGAAATCATGTAGAAGCTGGGAACGTAAGGTTTTTCTGTAATCTCAGTGTACCTACCTCCAGGTGAGAGGCAGAGACAGGAGGACCCTGGGAGCTGGGGGCCAGCTAGCCTGGTGGTCATCAGTGGAAAACAAGAAACCCTGTCTCAGCAAACGTGGACAGTAAAGACCAGCACTCAAGGCTGTCCTCTGATCTCCACATGGACGCCATGGAAGCACAACCCAACAATAACAACAACCAAAAAAAACATGTTATTTTCAAGGAGAGGATAGATGTTTTCCCTTCTCCTTCCAGCCGGAGTAATGGCTCAGTGATTAAAAGGGATACCTGCCCTTGCAGAGGACTGAGTTTAGCTCCCAACATCCAAGTCTGTTACAGGATCATGGCCATCTGTAACTCCAGCTCCAGAGGATCTGATGCCTCCGGCTCCGTGGGCAGCTGAATTCACATGAACATGCCCATCCACATACTTATACATAATTAAACAACACCAAAAATAATGATTTGTGGAGGAGGGGGCAGGCTCAAGACAGGGTTTCTCTATGTAGCCTTGGCTGTTCTGGAACTCGATCTGTAGACCAGGTTGGCCTTGAACTTATAGATCCATGTGCCTCTGCCACCCAATTGCTAGGGTCAAAGGCATTCACCACCATCACCCAGTGAGCAATAGTAATGTTTAAAAGAGTTTTCTCTTACAAAATCAAGTTATGGGTAAAGGAAACCGGCCCGCAGTTTCACTTCATACCGTGGGTGATTCACGAACTGGGGAAGTCGAGATTCTG
>NW_022196891.1:33728584-33736850 GCF_008632895.1 Mastomys coucha | reverse complement strand
GACACCTGGTGGGCCGAGCTGAGCTGCTGCCTCGGGAGTTCAATTGAGTGGTCCCAATGAGGTCAGCAGGAACAGTACATATGGGCATCTACTCAGTTTTATACTATTAGCAGAAGGTCAAAGTATCGAAGACTGGCACATGGAATCTCCCTAGGAACTCACAGTAAATTCTGTGGTATACAAGGGGGCAGGTGGCCATCTTGTTTTTCTCTTGCTTCTTTTAAAAATAGTTTTAGCATATGAAATGATAGGTTCATTATGACATATTCAGGCCATAAATGGCTCATATTTGTTCCCCACCCACCCTGATCCAGCCCTTTCTCACTCTCTTCAAATAGTTCCTATCTATTGCTATGTCATATACATTTGGGTATGTATGTGTAGGTATATGAATCTATATTAGCCCCCCAAATTATATCACATATCAAAACATGTGCTATTGTTTTTCTTCTCCACCATTACCCTCTGTTGTCCCTTGCCCTCCTTTATATTCCTCCCTCCCCATCAGAGACTGTACCGCATGATATTTGTCTCCCTCGATCTAGCTTATTATCTTTAACATCAGCATCTTTATTTCTGATCTCATTAAGATGACATTCCTGAAAATGTCAATTTTCCATTCTTTACAGGTGAACAAAACTCCTTTGTGGAAATGTACCACAATGTCTTAATCCATCTGTCTCTTGATGAACATCTAGGCTGATTCTATACTAGCTGTGGTAATATTATATTTAATATTATATAGTATCATGGTTTTACCAGAATACTACATCATTTGTGATAAGTGCTGAAGTCTGCTATAACAAAACTTCAGTCCTGTTACCAAAGCCTGTGGGGTGAGAAATACAGTGGTATGGCCCCCTCATCAAGGAGACAACTGATGATCAAACCCATTGCCTAAGTTCTTTTTTGGTTGGCTGGTTGTTTTTTGTTGTTGTTTTGGTTTTGGTTATTTTTGTTGAGACAGGTTCCTACTTTGAAGCCCTGGCTGGCCTGCAACTCACTATGTAGACCAGGCTGACCTCAAACTTACAGAAATCCACCGCCTTTGCTCCTGTGCACACTCTGAAGGGAAGGAATAGGGATTTGTTTTAATTTTTGTTTTTTTATTTTATTTTATTTTTCATTTTTTGGAGGGGAACCTGGGAAAGGAAATATTGTAAATAAAGAAAACATCTAATAATAAATAAATAAATAAATAAATAAATATTTTTTTTAAAAAATCACTAAGAACCAGGCTGGAGATATATAGCTCTGTGGGAGAGCACTTCCCTGGTTTACAAGGCCCTACTGTGCACCTCCAGCCCTGTAAAAAAACCAACACTACCACCAAAAATACCCAAGGACAGCAAAGAACACCTGTTTAAGTGTGCTGTATCTATCAATGCTTTTCCCACTAGATAATAGACAGAAATGCTTATTAATTAAAATCCCCAGAATACAACACATTGACCATCACAGCAATGATGCCATCATCCATTGGGGAATCTCCAAAAAAATCCACTGTACGTGGGAGAAGAGGAATATGAACATCAGGTGCATTCTCAGCACTGCTACGGAGCGTGGGACCTCACGAGCCTCACTGGGGCCACTGGAATCTGAATCATATTCTAAGAGCCACTACTTAAGGAATGCTAATAATGGTCTTGAATCCCGGATTTAACATGAGATAGTCTGATTGCTCTTCAAGGGGACTGCACCAGGCACACTCCTGGGGTGGGGTGGGGGGCTTCAGCCAGACTTGTGGGAATTAATAACATCTTATTCTAATTTCCATTTTCCTGGTTTTGAGATGATTACCTGTGTGTGCTTATGTGTGTGTGTGTGTGTGTGCACGTGCACGCAAAACCAGAGTCTGTCACACATGTGGTGCATATACTCAGGTACACACACATTAACTAATTAGTTACTTAAATTCCTAAAAATAAATAGTGAACGATGCATTTAAAGAACGTTTCTGCCAGGCAGAGCTGGCATATGCCTTTAATCTCAGCATGCAGGAGGAAGAGGCAGGCAGATCTCTGAGACAGGACTATTCAGAGAAAGACTGTCTCAGCAAAACAAAAGGAAGAGAGGGGGCAAGAAACAGAGGAAGAGAATTTCTGAGAAAAGAATAAATAGATTAAAAGGAAGAATAACTTTCAGGAAAGAAAAATATAGTCAGTGGAATTAAAAACTCAATGGCCGATTTAAACAACAGGTTGGCCATAGGTGAAGGAAAATTTTCGGGACAATGCTTTAGAGAAAATAATCCAAAATACAACTCAAACACACACACAAGTATACACATACACACACACACACAAGTATACACACACACACATACAGAGGCAAGGAGCTACTAATGTGCACACCTATACACACATATACACAGAAGCAAGGAGCTAGTAGTGTGCACACCTATACACACACACACACACACACACACACACACACACACAGAGGCAAGGAGCTACTAACATGCATACCAACTTGGGTGAGTGTTCAGAGCCAGCATCAACAGCACCTCCCATGGGATTCCGTTTACATGACATTCCAAAAAAATCAAAATCTGAGTCATTGTTGCCAGGAATTGGGGTAGGAGACAGGGACTCACTGTACTATGACCTCAAGTGATGCAAACCTTCGATGTTGGTTGCACAACAGCACATGGTCACTGAACTTGTGAACTTCATTACTTTAAAAAAAAAAAAAAAAGTGGACTGGCAAGATGGCTCAGCGGGTAAGAGCACTGACTGCTCTTCCAAAGGTTCTGAGTTCGGATCGCAGCAACCACATGGTGGCTCACAACCACCAGTAATGAGATCGGACGCCCTCTTCTGGTGCATCTGAAGACAGCTACAGTGAATTACGCCAGACCAAGCCGGGCAGAGCTAGCAGGGACAGCAGAAGGTCCTAAGTTCAGTTCCCAGCAGCCACACACAAGATAGCTCACGGCCATCTGTACAACTACAGTGTACTTATACACATAAAATAAATAAATAAATCTTTAAAAAAAAAATGATGCTTCACTAGGCATGGGCTCACATACTTTCGATCCCAGCACTTGGGAGGCAGAGTCGGGTGGTCAATCTCTGTGAGTCTGAGGCCAGCTTGGTCTACAGATCAAGTCCCAGAATAACCAGGGTTACATAGGGAGACCCTATCTTTAAAAAAAAAAAAAAAATCAAACAAACAAATAAATGATACGATATATGAATTGCAATATACAAATCATACCTCAATAAATTATGACTTTCAAAGATGTTAAGGGCTGGGCATAGAGGCACAATATTTTTTTATGAAATGAATTTTTAAATTTTTATTTATTTATTTATTTATTATATGAAAGTACACTGTAGCTGTCTTCAGATGCACCAGAACAGGGCATCAGATCTCATTATGGATGGTTGTGAGCCACCATGTGGTTGCTGGGATTTGAACTCAGGACCTTAGGGTGAGCAGTCAGTGCTCTTAACCGCTGAGCCATCTCTCCAGCCCGAGGCACACATTTTTAATGAAGGCACTTAAGAGGCAGAGGCACAAAGTCCTATAAGCTCAAGGTCAAGCTGGTCTACACTGTGAATTCCAGTCTAGCCAGAGATAATACAGTGAGAGGAAGATACAGTGAGATTTAGTCTAAAAATAAATACATGAAATTGAAGAAGCTGTGAGTAGCGATTCATATGTGTAAATCTACCACTCAGGAAACTGAGGCAAGAGAATTGCCATGAGTTCAAGGCCAGCTTGGCCATACAGCAAGACTCCATCTCAATAGAGCAAAACAAGGGTCTAGGGAGATGGTTGATCAGTTTAAGAGCACTTTCAGAGGATCCAAGTTTAGTTCCCAGCACTCATATTGGAGTTCACAACTGCCTGTAACTCCAGCTCTAGGGGATCCAGTGCCCTCTTCCAGTATCTGTGGGCACTGGGAACACATGTCCACATATCCAGACACACACACCGTAATGGCTAGGTTTATGTCAACTTGACATAGGCTAGAGTCATCAGAGACGAAGGAGCCTCAATTGATAAAATGCCTCCATAAGATCTATTTTCTTAATTAGTGATTTATGGGGGAGGTCCCAGTCCATTGTGGGTGGTGCCATCCCTGGGCTGATGGTCCTGAGTTCTATTAAGCAGCATCCCTCCATGGCCTCTGCATCAGCTCCTGCCTCCACCTTCCTCCCCTGCTTGAGCTCCTTTCCTGACTTTTTTGATGAGTAACTATGATATGGAAGTATAAGCTGAATGAACCCTTTTCTCCCTAAGTTGATCTGGTCATGGTATAGAGACCATGGATTTTGGTCATAGCAATAGAAACCATAACTAAGACATACACATACACATAAATAGAAATAAAAAAATGAAGAAAAGAGAAAAACAACAAGAACAGATTTTAGAAGCTGAAGATAATGGCTCCAGGTATGTACTGACCTATCATGCGTGAGGTCCTGGGGTTGATCCCCACAGAAGTAATAATAATCAATTTTGAATCCCAATCCTATATTGGTACAAATTTTTATTTGATAACATAAATTACAAATTACTTGATAAAAATTCCCATGTTGGTCCAAAACGGTTGAATGCTCATCAAACGCAGGACTCTCTCGAAGGCTTAAGGAACATTATGAAAAGCAGGACAGAGATGATGTAAGAGCTGGACCATAGGGAGAAGGGCTGTAAAACACTCTCCAGACATCACAGCCATAGAATCACTACCTCACAGCAACTATAGATGCCTACACGGGCCTGTACCAGAGTGGGCCTGTCATCAGTCAATCACGGTTGGGGAGGGTCCCGTAGTGCCCTGCCCGTCCCTACTGAATAATGGGCTATGATCATGCATCTTCAGTCAAGGGTTAAAACAATTTCACCTAAAACTATCAGACAAAGCATGTTTATTCTTTCCCTGTCTGCAAGCCCATGTATCAGGCACTCTATAGAGTAGATGGCACTCCGCGCAGCCCCATACCGATCCCATACTGATGCCACCTCCAGCCTTAGTCTATTTTTTAGAAAGCACAGGGATGAGTGTACATTATCATCTCTTAGAGCAAATGGCACTCAGCTTGACCAAGTTTAATGTCCATATAAAAATCAGAAATGCTACAAATTGGGGCATATAGAAGCATCTCTCATCTCTCCTTCAGGCTCTGGCTGCCATCTGAATCTTCCATCCCGACTGCCGAGCTCCATCTGACCACTTTCTATCTAGAAAGCTCATTCTCCGTGAAATACTTGAATCAGCACTAATTACAGCCGTAACTGAAATGGTCCTGGGGATGTGTGTACCGCACAACAAGGATACTTTTACTGGGTTACTTAGCCGTGCTGTGCCGGGGTCTGTTAATGTGCTCTGCCGGGCTTCAGAGCAGACATACTTCAGCAAATGTAACTCTGTAGTTAAAGTAATAGAGGGCCAAAGGAGCCTGGAGAAATAAAGAGTCAAATTCATCTCCTTGGAAATATGTTTGAAAACAATCCACTAATGGGAGTGCGGGATTGAAGAGGGTTATTTCAGGGCGGATGGCAAAGCTCAGGCAGAGCTTGGGCTTGCGGCTTCTCCTCACTCTGGCTCTCTGCAGCCTCCGTCTTACTTCAGTGTTCAAAAAGAAGCAGATGCAGCTCAGAGCCAAATGGTGTGCCGGGGCTGTGGTCTTCTAGCCAACTTGGCACACCGAACCGGACCAAGACGGAGGAGGGGCAAGGCCGTGGCTCGCCTTCATTTTACCCCTGTGATAATCACAGGACCTAAACGTTGTCATCCTCTAGCTAAATGCATTATAGAAGAGAATAGAAGACTGAGCCCACAGACAGTACAGGCATGTCTGAAGACAGGCATGTAGCGTAAGAGTCTACATTTTGGGCCACAAATCAGAATTTAATATATAATATTTAACATATAATATAATATTTTTTCTATATAAGGACTGTGTGACTTTCTACCCTTGAAACCAAAAAGTACACATACAAAGAGAGAATAAAAGCTAGGGCTTTACCTCAGTAGTGAAACACTGCCTGTAATACTCAGGGCATTGGCTTCAAGCCCAGGAGCAAGCGGAGGGATGACAGAGGCATCACTACCTGAGATAAGACAGGTAGAGTCTTGTATAGGAGAGCAAGCATTCATTAATATGTATATATCTTCCAGGGCATGGTGATACAAGACCTTTAATCAGGAGACAGAAGCCGAGGGATCTAAATGAGTTCTAGGACAGCCTGGTCTACATAGTGAGCTCCAGGTCAGCCAAGGCCCCTTCTCCTGCATCTCAAAAGCAAATATACGACAACAAAAAGTGTCCTTGTCTTATTAGATTACAAGACCCTAATGAAGTTAAAAACCGCTTAATTCTTTTAAGATACTTTTAGATATAGTAAAGGCCTGGGTCAATGAACGTTATTAATTATTCTCCAAGCAGTGATAAAGTCACAGGGGATGAATTATTTTGCTATGTGCACAAAACGAACAAAAAAAAAACCCAAAAAACAAAAAACAAATTCTATTCTAGAATTGCTGTATTTTCAGAAAGCATTTAAAATCCAGGTGTATCAAGAAGTGAAGGCTGGTGGCCTTTGGGGTGAGGGCCAGCTCCTCAGATATTGATGGAGTCACTTTCTTTGTGTCTTGTTCATGCTCTACTGTGTCCCCTGTACTTATGCAGGGAGCTAAAAAGAATTTTCTCAATATTACAAATTTTAAAAGAATTCCAAATTCAGGATCTACCACTGAAAATAAATTTAGGAATTTAGTAGTTTTAAACCTGTCTTAACATCAGATGCAGCTGTGGAACTTTTCTGGGGGGGGGGCGGTGAGGGATAGATAGGACTAAAATTCCCCAATAGTGGGACCTGGGAAATTCAAATTTTTAAAAACTCAAGAAATTATGACAACCAGTTATGTTTAGAAACCACTACTGTCATCTACCCAGCATTACAGTAACCATATATCATGTATAAATTTCTACTTGGGACTGGAAAGATGGCTCAGCAGTTAAGAGCAATTATTGTTCTTACAGAGGACCTGAATTTAGTTCCCAATAACTGTATGGCAGCTCACACCCATAGGTACCAGGCATGTACATACATGCATGCTGGCAAAACACTCATTTACATAACTCTAAAAAATGTTTCTCCTCTGGACAGACAACATATGCAATTTCTTTTTCTTATAATTATACTTAAATTCTTGCTGGAGTTAAGTGTCTTAGTTATTTTTTTTTTTTATTGCCATGACAAAACACTGCATCTAAGGCAACTTAGAAAATGTTTTATTTGGGGTTCACAGTCCCAGAGGGTTCCAGACCATGGAATGGCTGTGGAGCATGGCAGCAGCCAGGCAAGCATGACTCGGGAGCAGTAGCTGAGAGCTGGCATTCTGATCCACAAAACAGGAAGCTGCAAAAAGAGAACGCTAGGGATGGTGTGTGTCTCTTAAAACCTCAAAGCCCATCCTGATCTATTCCGCTTACTTTCTTTGTTAGGCAGGAGAGGAGAAATTGAAGAACATATCACCCACTGGTTAACACTGTATCTTCTCAGGCTACTTTGTATGAGGATGAAGACGGAGGGGATGTTATTATCTTGCCAGTGATGGCTGCTCTGCCTAAAATACCTAGCTGTTCTCTCTAACCCCTGATTTCTCAGAAAGTCAGAGTAACCGCATAGCTTTACAAGGAGCATAAAACAGGAGTGGCTTGTCCCTTTAATCTCAGCACTTGGGAGGCAGAGGCAGGTGGATTTCTGAGTTTGAAGCCATCCTGGTCCACAGAGTGAGTTCCAGGACAGCCAAGGCTATACAGAGAAACCCTGTCTCGAGGGAAAAAAAAAAAAAAAGAAGAAAAGAAAGAAAGAAAAAAGAAAAGAAAAGGAATGGCTCCATTTTGATTTTGAGTGTCTTTGGGGGAACACTATAGAGCTCAGTCTAGAACAGTGGTCTGGGGTTCTGCATGATAGCAAACACCTGTAGTCTCAGCACTTGAGAGACAAAGGCCTCCAAGTTTAAGAATTTTGTCAAACAAAGTTCTCTTATAATGACTTGACAACTCTTGTGAAATTACTCTGATCAAGTCTCACCAGCTGCTGTTAATTACCTCCAAATCCTTCTAAGGGCCAGGCCTCCAGGGTTCCCACCTGTTAACCACCTGCAACCATAACACAAGGGCCCATTTTGTGATTTACACTGATGGGCCCTGCTAAAGCGAAAAGATGCCCAGCTGTAGCCTAAGTTTTCACAAGCCACATGGTTCTGCCGTTTTGTGTTGTTTTGTGGTTTTTTTTTTTTTTT
>NW_022196891.1:33724109-33727023 GCF_008632895.1 Mastomys coucha | reverse complement strand
AAACTGGGAATGGAGAAATTCGCATGTAAATAAAGAAAATATCTAAAATAAAAAAAATAAAAATAAAATAAAATAATAAAAATAAAAAAAAAATCCATGATGGTGCAGGCCTACTATGCCAGCCTTTGGGAAACTGAAATCAAACAAGAGTTACACGCTGAGACCATCTCGAAAATAAACTAAACAAATAAACAAATGTAGCTTCAAGTAATTTCATTACTACTGCTCGCTTCCAGAATTCCTACCAACAACCACTTGGATTTTAATCAAAATTCTTCACTTTCTAAATGATTGTTCCTCAGAGAAAATGTACCAGTTGAGCGGTTTGTTGAAGGATGAAGATAAGCACGGCTTCACTCTCAGGAAACATTGGCAGCCTGGAGACATAGCTAATCCCCTTATAAATAGTTGTTCTTCTAAATTGCCAGAAAATTGAGAGGATTAAAACACAATAGAGCTATAAAAGTTAGTGCCTCCACAATAAATGTCAGCTCCAGACCTCCCTTGATTAACTTCCTCTCGCTCAAGTAAATCACAGGACGACACCGGACCTAAGCCACAGATAACACAGGAAGGTGAGAAGAGACACCACAAATCAAATACTGCATGAACTTCAGAAACACAGGTGGTTAGGGGACTTCAAAATCGTTCGGTCATCTCTCAGCCTAGACGACATCTTAGAAAGCTCTAGGTCTCAACTGGCGAGTAGAGGAAGAAGCAGATGAAGAACAGAGCAATAGAAGAACAATAGAAGACAGACCAAAGAGGCCGAAGAGCAGAAAGAAGCACAGGGACAGGTCGGGACTCAAGAATAGACACTGTGTCCCACAGGCTGCTGCTGAGCCGAGTTTACCTTCCAGTGGACCTGGAACTCCCATCCTCCACAGGATCGCGGAGCCCACCTCTGAAGGCGCTATAGGATCGCGGAGCCCACCTCTAAAGGCCCGGCTTTACCTGCGCCTGCGGAACTCTGGACCTGTGCTGCTCTCTGTTGAGGTTGACTGTGACTTGCATCCAATAATAAAATCACTGGGTCCTACATATCTCATGTTGTCATTTTTTTCCAGGCTGCTTTATAGATTGGCATCATCACCAGAGAAAGCAACTGTCAGAACAAGTGAATCCTAAAGTGGAACGTGGAATTTGAGGTGCAATCTCTAATTCACTGGGTGGTTGAGGAAAAGATGTTTGCTGAACCTTCATTTCCCTACCTGTGAAATGTAGGCGCAACAACCCCTTCCGTGTGCAGGGAGATTAAATGAAATGAGTACCTTGATGGATCCAATCCCGGTCTGAGTTTCACCTGTGTCCAATAGATTCTTCAACATGAACAAAATGATTATAAAATAGATCCTGAGGCTGGAGAGATGGCTCAGAGGTTAAGCGCACGGACTGCTCTTCCAGAGGTTCTGAGTTCAATTCCCAGCAACCACATGATAACTCACAACCATCTGTAATGGGATCTGATGCCCTCTTCTGGTGTGTCTGAAGATAGCTACAGTGGACTCATATTCATATATATATATATATATATATATACACACATATACATAGAGAAACTATCAAAAGACCTGGACAGCCCTTCTCCTGATCACCTACCACCTTTGAGTTATTTGTTTGATACAGGGTCTCTAAAGCCCAGCTGATCTTTTTTTTTTTTTTGGTTTTTTGAGACAGGGTTTCTCTGTATAGCCCTGGCTGTCCTGGAACTCACTCTGTAGACCAGGCTGGCCTTGAACTCAGAAATCCACCTGCCTCTGCCTCCCAAGTGCTGGGATTAAAGGCGTGTGCCACCACCGCCCCCGGCCCAGCTGATCTTAAACTCATTTGATATCGCAAGATTGCCTCAAATTCTCAACATTCCTTCTGCCTCACCCGCTCAAATGTTGGGATTTACAGGTGTGAGCCACTACACCTTTTGAGTTTGTTGTGTCTTATTTTTATTTTTAAAATATTTTAAAATATTTAAGAAGTATTAATACATACGATTCAGTGCTCAGCCAGGCGGTGGTGGCGCACGCCTTTAATCCCAGCACTTGGGAGGCAGAGGCAGGCGGATTTCTGAGTTTGAAGCCAGCCTGATCTACAGAGTGAGTTCCAGGACAGCCAGGGCTACACAGAGAAACCCTGTCTCAAAAACAAAACAAAACAAAAAAAAAGACTCAGTGCTCAAAAATGTATAGCATGGACCGGTAAGCCCGGGGCTTGGTGGGTTGAGGCAGAACCATTGCTGTGAGTTCAAGACAACCCTGACAAAATAGAAAGGTCCTGGCTTAAAAGGGAGAACAAATGGAGGAGCTTTTCGTTCACTTCCTTCAAGCTACCTTAGCCTGAAGTGCCTCAGGACTCACTGGGCTCTTGGCATTGTAAATGTGCTTGGTCTGGTGACACACCTCGTGACACTAACTCCCGCTTCCTACCCAGGGAAACCTGTCTAATCTCATCCAAAATATTCTAAATAACAGGCGGATAAAACGGTTCCTCAGATAGCTGGGTGTGGTGGTCACACCTTTAACCTCAGTGCTTGGGAGACAGAAGCAGGCAGATTTCTGAGTTCCAGGCCAGCCTGGTCTATTAGAGTTCCAGGACAGCCAGGGCTACACAGAGAAACCCTTTCTCGAAAAAAAAAAAAAAAGAAAAGAAAATTTGTCTTCAAAATACAAACAACAACAACAACAAAACAGATAGCTGCTCCTCACATAAAGTCATTCACAGCTAAGACTGATGTGTCCTGAGCTCCAACTCTAGAACAACGGGCTCCTTTACAAGCTGTCCTCTGACGTGCTCATTGTACGCATGTGCACACACACACCAAATAGGAACGATTTTTTAATTAAAATGAGTAGATTTAAAGTTGGGGTACACTCCATTTTTTGGTGGTTTTTTTTATTTGTTTTGGTTTGGTTTTGGGTTT
>NW_022196891.1:33652905-33724099 GCF_008632895.1 Mastomys coucha | reverse complement strand
CTCTGTATAGTTCCACACTCATGGTCAAAAGTAATGAAGTCTTTGAGGTATTACAGCTTGATGCTATTAAATCTCTTCTGAGAAATGGGGTGAGCCTGCCAAGTTCGTAGGGTAGACAGCTAAATCTATAGGCTGGTGAAGTGAGAAGCACTGGCCACATGGCTGTTGTGGTTGAGAGAGATAATGGATGTTTTATCTAGCCTTCAACTTTATGGGGACCAGAGGATGACATAATGCGGGGTTCCTCCTATCAGTGCTCGTCAGCAAAATATCCCGACAGAATCACAGTTTCATAACACCGGAAGCCTGCATGGACCAAGCCACTGTCAGTACAGAGGAACTCGTGAACTCCGCACTTCATTATCTAATGACTAAGCACACTTGTTGGGACCATTCAGGAGATGGGAGTCCTTTGAGGAGCCTTAGTGATCCCGAATCCCTGAATGTCCTGGTCACACTGAGGTCTCCTCAAACTGCCTGCCATCTAAGAACTGGAAAAGAAACTGCTCGCTGGTTTACTGCCAGAAGTAGCAACCTCCTTGTGTGTTTATGGGCTGGGTCAACGAAGTACTGCAGCCTAGAGATAAAGCGTCGTGGAGAAGACCAGCCAATCTGAGTTACAACTTTGAGAAGTCGGGCCAGCCAACCTGAGGCCACCCTGCATGGGGATAAAGCCTCGCTTGCCTCCACTCTCCAGCAGGTCCCTCCCACTGACCAAACCCAACCAAGTACCAGGTGGCGAGTCCCTGGAGCAGTATCCTGGGCCCTGGAGCGGGGAGGAGGAGTAGCAGGAGACCTGTGAACCTTCAGGGCAGATGGAAAGGAAGCAACACCAACGGAAGTCGGAACTGTTTCACCCGTCCATCCATCACCCAGGAGTCCCGAGATAGACCTACTTGCTTCAATTCCCCTCCAGCAGTTCTCACGTAAAAATGGGGGAACACATTAATGCCAACAGTGATTTCCGTATGCTTAAGCCAGAAGCATGATCTCTTAATTCCCCCTACACAGAAACACCCCCTCCAAATGAATTTGTTTTTAAATCCCCAGGAGGTATTTATTAATTTTCATCCTACAAAGAATGCCTGCTGTTGAGTGGCAACGTTATTAATTTTTTTTTCCTGTTCCATTTTTTCCTCTTTATAAACCAGGTGAGCAATGCACTTACTTTGAGAGATGGCAGGGGTTTGGGCCGCTTGGAAGCCCTGGAAATACTGATCAGTTCAAAACATTCGGACACTTGCATCTCCTGAATGTGCTTCCTGCAGCCCTTCTCCGGCCGGCCTGGAGAGCAGCCGACATTTTGTTATCATGATAAATTACTCTCCCTGGTAGGTCATTCTTTTTTACCCAAAGTCACAGTTTGCTCCTTATTTAGGTCATAACCTGATTTTTTCAGGGTGAGAGATTTACTACTTGCTTTGCACTCCCAAAAAAACATATCGCCAACACTGCTCAAAATCCAGTCCTGCCACAGGATAGACCTGGATTATCCCAGTGAGGAAAACCCCCTGGCTTCTGAGGCTCTTTCCACACTACCCTGGATCCACGAAGGAAGGAGAGGGCTGGTGTGAATTGCCAGTACAGCAATTGTTTGTTGTAGAGTCTGGGGGAGCCTTCTTTAGAGGATGCTACAAACAGCGGAACAAAGAACTTCCCCTGACTTCCACACACTTTCCTGGGCCATTAAAAAAAAAAAAAAAAAAAAAAAGTGGGAGTGCCCTGTAAAATGTACCTAAATCCTGAGACTAGAGCTAAGACATTTCTGGGTTAGGAAAAGTCATATCACAGAGCTCTCACACACAGACAAGGGTTGAAGTGGTAAGCTCCAGATAAGAAGAAGTGCATTTAAAAATTCAACACAGGCTGGGCGGTGGTGGCGCATGCCTTTAGTCCCAGCACTTGGGAGGCAGGGGCAGGCAGATCTCTGAGTTCCAGGACAGCCAGGTCTACAGAGTGAGTTCCAGGACAGCCAGGGCTACACAGAGAAACCCTGTCTCGAAAAAAAAAATTCAATAGCCCACTTCTTCAACAGCCTGCCAGGCTCTTCATCTCCAGCCCTTCCCCTAGGCCAGCCAGCACGGTTCCCTTCAGAATGGAGCTCCTTCCTAGACAGGGTCCTCAAGCCACAAATGCTAACAGGGAAGCTGAGATAGCACTGCACACAGTTGTTCCTGGCATTCTACAACAAATTCTACACGATCCAACGCAGAGGGAGGGGCTCACAAGCCAGAAACAGCGACCCAACGCAGAGGGAGGGGCTCACAAGCCAGAAACAAGGACCCAACGCAGAGGGAGGGGCTCACAAGCCAGAAACAGCAACCCAACGCAGAGGGAGGGCCTCACAAGCCAGAAACTGCCCACCTTCAAATTCCTGCCTCTGCCTCGTCTTCTGATTTCTGACCTTGTGAAAGTCATTAAGTCACTCTGTGCCTGGTAGCACTCAGACACAGAGGCATGAGGACTGCTGTAAATTCAAAGTAAGCCTTATGCCTATTGCAAGTTTCACACCTACACACCCAGCAAGGCTAGGGAATGAGAGCATGTCTCAAAATAAATAAATAAATAAAAATAAAAACAAGCAGTGGTGAGCTTTAATCCCAGCTCTAAGTAGGCAGAGGCAGGCAGATCTTTATGTTTGAAGCCAGCCTGGTCTACAGAGTGAATTTCAGAACTTCTAAGTCTACACAGAAAAACCCTGTCTCAAACAAAGATAAAAAAGGCCACAAGATGGCTCAGAGGTTCTTGGCATCAAGGAGTAAAGGGAGAGAATTGACCCCATAACAAATTTTCCTCTGACCTCCACACATATGCCGTGACATACATGTGCACACATACACATCACAATAAATAAACAAATGAAAAAAAATGTTTAAACAAAATAAAAAATATGAAATAAAATGAGGTAAATATAAATAATTATGGACTATGCCTTTTGAGGTTTGAGGCTGTGTACTAGGTTATTTTAAAATTTTCATCTGGTGGTGGTAAATGCTTTCTCTTATCATTTTTAATTTAGATTTTCTAAAATTATGATTTTGTATCTCTTGATATTTTCCATTCAGCTATAGTTAGTCCCCCCATCCTACCTCACTCCCTCCCCCACCCTACCCCTCCTTCTCCCCCATCTTCCCCTTCTTCTCCCCTCTTCTCCCCCTCTCCCTCCTCCTTCCCCTCTCCCATCCTACCTCTATCCCCTACCCTATTTTCATTGTGTTTGGTTGTTGCTTTTTAAGTATGATCTCACCAGCTAGTTCAGGCTAGCCTCAAACTCAGAATTCTCCAGTCTCAGGAGTGAGCCAACACTATTAGTGTTTTTGTTATTGATTTGTTGATATTATCTATATACATAGACTAATCATGAGTCATTTATATGTTACAAGTGTGTTTACCCCGTCTTGTTCATTCACTTTGTGATATAAACCTATAGTATAGGTTTTCCAAAGCAAATCTATGGGGCTGGCCTCGAACTCAGAGATCCACCTGCCTCTGCCTCCCAAGTGCTGGGATTAAAGGCGTGTGCCACCACTGCCCTGTCCTTTTTATTGTTATTCAATCAAACTAGACCATATATCACAAGTTCACGATACAAGACTGGGTTTGTAACTGGTCATCCTCAACAATACTGTCCTCAGAGAGGTAGAGAAGCCAGGACGCTGCCTTTATCAGCTGGGATAGAGGGGACAGCTCATGAACAGAGATCTAAAGCTATAAAGGCAGTACAGGCGATACTCCGCAAAACTAATCCTGTAGACTATGCTAACAATGACAGCTGTTATTAGAAAGTTTATCTCCTGCTCTGTTGATGGAGACTCTTCACCCTGGGTGTGTGTGTGTGTGTGTGTGTGTGTGTGTGTGTGTGTGTGTGTGGCAGGGTTCAGCAGAGGCAAAGCCCTTACTCAGGCTGTTAAAGTCTCCCTCAGCCCAGGCCCACACAGCACTCAGCACTCCTGTGGGTAAGGCATTAAGAAGTCACTGGGCAGGTGTGTGCTGCTGGAACTGAGTCCAAAAACGAAATAGGGAATGTGTAGGGACCTCAGGGAAACACTCCGGCCCTCCCCCCAACCCCCTCACCACACGGACAGCGAAGGCTTCACACACGTGCAGATTGGGCAACCTGGATCCCATAAAAACCTCATTACCTCATTTCTACAGGAAAATATGGTTTCTTCAGAAGAGCCTCTTAAGGTTCTCAAGGCTTTCTGTAAAAATCCTTAACGATAAACGCAAGTTGGTTGTGTCTGTTTTCATTCCTCCTTGTTTTATGAACCAAATATGGCCTCTGTGGATTCTAAATATTTAACTTTAAGGTTTTATTTCCAATAAAATCATCTTTGATCATCAGCTCAATATCAACCATCGGCGAGCAATAGATTTCATAAAACACAGTTCAATCTGGGCATTAAAAGAAAATATTTCATTAGCAGGGATTGGTAGGTTAGAGCTATAATTCCCCGGACCCAGAAGGCCAAGGTAGGAAGATGGCTGAAACTGGAGATAAACCTAGGATTCAAACTGAGTTCCTAAGCTACATAGCAAACCCTGTTGCAAAGAAAAGCAAATACCAAACACCTGTAATGCTGGCCATCAGAGAGGCTGAGGGGGCAATCACTGAGGCTGTAATGCTGGCCATCAGAGAGGCTGAGGGGGGCGATCACTGAGGCTGCAATGCTGGCCATAAGAGAGGCTAAGGGGGCAATCACTGAGGCTGCAATACTGGCCATCAGAGAGGCTGAGGGGACAATCACTGAGGCTGCAATACTGGCCATCAGAGAGGCTAAGGGGGACGATCACTGAGGCTGCAATGCTGGCCATCAGAGAGGCTAAGGGGGCAATCACTGAGGCTGCAATACTGGCCATCAGAGAGGCTAAGGGGGACAATCACTGAGGCTGCAAGTTTGAGACCATTCTGGGTGACAGAGAAACATTGTACCTCGAAGAAATAAGGAGAAGGAGGGAGAAAACGGGAAGAAATACAGTATTCAACCCCCTGCATTACACAGAAAGAGAGAGAGGAGAAAGAAGGAGAGAGAGAGAGCGAGCCTATATTCCAGAATTGTTTTTATTTTTGTTTGGCTGCTGTTTCATGTCTGTCTCGTGGGTTTTGCTTTTGTTTTGTTTCTTTTTTTTTTTTTGTCATGTATACTATTTTAATGTATTGCTATTTTAAAACTGAGACAGCTAACATTTATATAAATATCTGTTGTTTGGAAATAATATTTGAATGTTGATGCTGATTTAGCTAACTGAATACTCTGCTAATTTGAACCACATTAAGATTAATTTAGACCACATTAAGATTAATGATACAGCTATTTAATATATCATATTGGCTAACTAATATTTGAAAAATAGGTATTTTTTTTCTGAACAGCCTGTTGGGAAAAGTGCGCTGACTGTCTTACAGCCATGTCACTCTCCTAGCTTGTGATGATTAAACCCCCTCATAAGGGATTAAGAAGCCCTCAAACCACAAGTTTAGTCACACCAACTTCTGTCTCCCATTTCTGCATGTCTACTTCCAACCATCGTTTCTCTCAGTCTCTCAAAAATAAAAACTATCAAAGTTTCCTGAAAGGCTCGGCAGTTTTTTGGAGTCTCTGAATGATTACAGCATTCCTCAAATCTGCTTCTTCCAATGTGAGCGTCTCATCCAGAAATCTGAGGAAAGGCAGAGCTGCCGCCGGGCGAAGGGAGGGCTTCTCTGAAATCCTTGGGATTTTTCTATGAAGTCTTTGGTGTGGCTCACCCTATGAGAAACGTTAAATCTTTGGACAGTCCTTTCCACCTTGGCTAACCAGATCTGGATCCTGGTAATGGGCTCCAAGTTGTTCAGTGAGACAGCAGACAAAGTCCTTTTATTGTCAACTTCAGCACTCTTTGCTTTTAGAAACGATTCTTGGTGTAGCACTTCCTAGACTGTGGCCCTGTCCTGAGAAACGCTGGAACACAGGCTTTGGAGACATACACACTTCATTAGGTTTTTATCTTCACCTTTAACATCCACCTCCTCTTTATCAAAAATTCCCTACAATTCTGAGGGTAATTCCCCTTTTTGATAGAGTTGAGAAACTGCTGACTTGCACCATCAGAGTAAACTCCTAAAGTCATCATTCACAGTGAATCCATTTTTCCACAATTTTATATTTACATCTACCATTCTTCTTTTATACTGTCAAGATTATCTATTTCTTTTATTCTCTTTCTGCTACTCAGGGCACGGCCCTACAGCCTCGGCCTCGGTTCCCGGGGGCCTGCAAGCACTGCCACCGCCACCGCTGGACTGAAGCCCCTCAGGCCGGGAGCACCAGGAAACTCACTCGCTCGCTCGCTTGGGACCAGTGGCCTCATCGCACCAGGACGCTCTGCCTGGTTTTGTTTCTTTTCAAGACAGTGTCTCATTACTTAACTCAGGCTGGCCTGGAACTCACAGTCCTGCCTCAGCTTCCCAAGTGCTTCAGTTTCAGATATGAGGCACCATGCCCAGCTCACATTGAGTTGGCTACCCCACCCTCCAGGGTAAGTATTGAACCCAGGGGCCTTAGACATTCTAGGCAAGTACTCTACCACTGAGCTACATTAATTCTCATTTAGAGAATGGGTCTGGAGCTGAGCCATATACATAGCTGGGGCTTCGATCATCTGCATCATATAAAAACGCAGGACACCGGGCAGTGGTGGCACACGACTTTAGTCCCAGCACTTGGGAGGCAGAGACAGGTGGATTTCTGAGTTCAAGGCCAGCCTGGCCTACAGAGTGAATTCCAGGACAGCAAGAGCTATACAGAGAAACCCTGTCTTGAAAAAACAAACAAACAAACAAAAATGGCAGGACACACCTATAAACTCATCACTCAGAAAGTAGAGATTGGAAGACAAGAATTCAGTAAAACACACTTTTATTAAACCATGAGTTAGGCAGAGCTCAGCAGTGTTAGACACTAAAATAGAACACTTAGCATCTGGCCTCTAGTAGTTCCCAAGTCACTGAAGGAGAAAAGGCACACATATGAACCTAGACCATAGTTTTGTGGTAGTATCCATGCCCAGTTTGCACAAAGCTCTGAATTCAATCTCAGGCAATGAAACTGATGATGATGATGATGATGATGATGATGATGATGATGATGGTGGTGGTGGTGGTGGTGGTGGTGGTGGTGGTGGTGGTGGTGGTGATGATGGTGATAGTGATGATGACGACGACGACGACGACTACGACAACAACAATGGAAGAAGAGGAGGAGGAGGAAACCTAAAGATGAAGAAGCATTTAAAAGTGAGAATGTAGCCGGCGGTGGTGGCGCACACCTTTAATCCCAGCACTTGGGAGGCAGAGGCAGGTGGATTTCTGAGTTCGAGGCCAGTCTGGTCTACAGAGTGAGTTCCAGGACAGCCATTGCTATACAGAGAAACCCTGTCTCGAAGGAAAAAAAAAGTAAGAATGTGTGTGGTGGAAACCTAGCTGACCAGAAACAACCTGATGTTAGCTTTCAAAGTGAATCTTTTAAAATAAACAACTTTAAGTAATAAAAAGAAAGAAAGAAAGGAAAGAAAAGAAGAAAAAAGGAAAGAAAAAAGAAAAGAAACAGCTGCCTAGAAGGTATAATTGGGAGAGGGTGTTTCTCCACCCTGTTTGTTTTAGCATCCATCAAACAAGCAAAAACAATGTCTATCAGTAGGCTGCTAGTCATCTGGTTATCCACAGGGAGCTAGCCTGAGATATTCACACTTGTAGTAGCCTTGGGCTTAGAAGCCCTAAGCCTCCTTCTGATCTCTAGACTCTTGCCTGCTCTACCTTAACACATTTAATACAGTTTCCCACTATGCTTAACTTCCTCCTTGAGCCCAGGTTTATGTCTCAAGAGAATGTTATTCTTTCAATTACTATTTTTTTTTTTAATTTTTTTTATTTTTTTGGTTTTTCGAGGCAGAGTTTCTCTGTGTAGCCCTGGCTGTCCTGGAACTCACTCTGTAGACCAGGCTGGCCTCGAACTCAGAGATTTGCCTGCCTCTGCCTCCCAAGTGCTGGGATTAAAGGCATGCGCCACCACCGCCTGGCTCAATCACTATTTATTGACAGCCTGTTCAGTATTGGGCTCTCGGGTTAAAAAAAAAATTATTTGTTTCAATTCTTAAGGTATTCACCTTTGGTCCCCACACAAAGCTCTGGTGTGTGATTAATACCGTCTTGTGATGATTATTGATTAGAAGTCTCACAGTGAGACTTGAGCCTAGTGACCCAGTGACTAACGAAGTCAGCTACCTGAGTTCAAATCCTCACTCTGCCTAGTGTTTGATCTCAGACAAGCTACTCTGCCTCTCTGCACTGATCTCTTGGCTTTGCTGTGAAGCACTTGCCGTATAGGCTCAATCAATAGCAGCTGTTTTTAGACAGGAACCATCTCACCTTTGCTCACCACTGTCTTCCTTGCCCAAGTGCTTAGTGAATCAAATTTGCTTATTTTCGTGACACACTAGGATATAGAATAAATACGAATGGTCTATTTCTCTTAATTTTTTTTTTGAGGTTTATTTTTATTGTGTGTGGGGGGGTATATTTTGTCTGCATTTACATCTATACACCGTGTGCATGCAGTGCCTACAGAGACCAGAAGAGGGCGTCAGAACTCCTGGGACTGGAGCTACTGAGCGTTGTGAGAAGTCAAGTGGATGCTGGGAATGGAAGTCAGGTCCTCTCCAAGTGCAAGCAGCCAGAGCTCTTACCCACTGAGACATCTCTCCAGCCCCACACCATTGAATTGTTTAACTCATTTAACAAAACTCCGAGTTTCTGTTCAGGATCAGTGCTCAGGATTAAGGGAAGAGAGAATACAAAGAACAACAAATCAGAGCGTCTAATCCTGGCTGGAAAGATGACTCAACACTGCGCTGTTCTCAGAGTATGTGGACTGGGTTTCCACCGCTGCTGCTGACGCTCAGAACTGCCTGAAACCCTACTGCCAGGAAGCTCCACATGTTCTTTTGTCATCAGGCATACATGTTGTGACCATACATACATGCAGACACATAAATTTTCTTTTAACCTTAAAAAAACAACTAGTCCTGTTGGGTGTGGTGATACATACCTGTAGTTGAAGTAATTGGGAGACAGTGGGATCGGGAGCTTAAGGCTAGAGTTGGCTACAGAACAAATTTGAGGCCTATAAGGGCTAAATAAAACTGTCTCCCTCTCCCTCCAACTCCACTTCCCCCACGCACGCACGCACGCACGCACGCACGCACGCACACACACTGCGTATGGAAATGGCTTTGGTGCATTGGAATGTGACAGTGGTAAAGGACAAGTTAGCCTCTGGTAAGAGAGTAAGGCAGAGTGGCTCACAAGTTTGAAGAAGGTAGTAAAGTCATTTACTTAGAAATGGCAAAGGCGGAAGCTATGCAATTGCCCAGATAGGGTGGAGCCAGCACAAAGCCTGGAGGTTGGTATGTGTGTATGTATCCTACAGGGGATCTAAAACCTGGAGGCTGGTATGTGTGTATGTATCCTACATAGGACCTAAAGCCTGGAGGCTGGTGTGTGTGTATGTGTCCTACATAGGACCTAAAGCCTGGAGGCTGGTATGTGTGTACGTGTCCTACAGAGGACCTAAAGCCTGGAGGCTGGTATGTGTGTATGTGTCCTACAGAGGACCTAAAGCCTGGAGACTGGTATGTGTGTATGTGTCCTACAGAGGACCTAAAGCCTGAAGGCTGGTATGTGTCCTACCAGGACATAGGACCTAAAGCCTGGAGGCTGGTATGTGTGTATGTGTCCTACAGAGGACCTAAAGCCTGGAGGCTGGTATGTGTGTATGTGTCCTACAGAGGACCTAAAGCCTGAAGGCTGGTATGTGTGTATGTATCCTACAGAGGACCTAAAAGCAGAGGAAGAGGGGAAAGAGCAGGGCCTGATGTCAGAGAGTTGGGGTGGGGTAAGAAGGGCACAAACTAAGTAGGGCTTTATAGACACAGACCGTTGTGAGGTTCTAGGCAAATGGGGACACAGCTCAGTCACCACACTCTTGCTGGTGAGGCTGCATTCAGACACTAGCATAGGAAAAAGTAGACTTTTTAAAGAGATTGGTTGCTTCCTATTGATGAAAGTGAAGCCCTTGATGAAGGGTGGGGGCAGGGGGGATAAGATCTGTAAGAGATAGATGATAGACAGACAGGCAGGCAGGCAGACAAGCCGACAGAGGGTGTAGGAGGTGTTTAAAAATCTACATAGAAGCCAAAGGGTAGTGGCTCATGCCTTTAATTCCAGTCCTCAGGAGGCAGAGACAGGTCAGTCTCTGTGAATTTGAGGCCAACCTGGTCTACAGATCAAATTCCAGGACACAGAAAACCCAGTCTTGGGGGAGAAAAAGGAAAAGAAAGAAGAATCCATGTAGAACAAGGCATGATAGCATGGATCTGCCCTCCTGGCATTCAAGAGGTGAACACAAAGTTTCGGCTAAAGGCCAGGCTCGGGTACACAACAACTTCGGACTCACTTTGCTGCTGTTCTCTTTAATTCTGTTTTGTTTCTGTTTTAATAAATTGGGTGAAGAGGGGAGATCAGTCAGGCAACTATTACAATAAACAGCTAAAGGCACTGGAGGTTTGGAGCACAGTTGATTATTTATTTGGTCAGCTGGTATGTGTTTTTGAAGGTATTGCCATCAAGACCAATGGCAGTAATACAAGCTAGCCAAGCATGTCTCCAAGACTTCTGCCTCCTCCCAATGAAAGGATGAAGCTGACATCAACCCAAGTAGAGGACACCTTGCATGAACAGAACGGACAGCAAAGGGATCCCACGTTCAAATCTGAACATGTCATATTGGAGACTTCTGTTAGGCTTCCAAGTAGTGTTGTGTGAGGTCGTCTATGTCTGACTGGCAGCTCCCCGGTGACATGTACAGGGCATCAGGGCTGGGACTATGGCACAGGTCAGAGAGGCTGAGTCAGTCACAAAGGCACACCTTGGGAGGAACAGGAGTGGGTGAAACAGGGAAGGACATGGCAGATGAACTCCCCTGGCTGGCTCTTTAATTTTCCATGGTCCATACCAAGAAGGCACATGGGGTGCGTGGATTCCTGATACCATGTCTGTAGAGATGAGAGAAATACAAAGAAAATGTAGAGAGCTACTCTGGAGGCTTGTCTGTGTATTCTTGTGGGGGTCCCCTGATCACTGTGACCTCCGTGATGAGCTTGGCCTTATGTGTTAGCTTTTGCCCTTTCATGAGAGCAGTATGGGGGTGGTACCAAGACCACTTGCTCTTTTCCTTTTCTTGCACTTTCTTGGCACATCTTTACAGACCTACCTGCTGCAATGGTATTTCTATGTGTCAAGGGGTCCTTAAGATGCCAGCTTCTAACTAGAAAGCCGCTTTGCACTTGCTTGTTCCATTCGATGTAGAGTTTTACCCATTCTCATGGGAAAAATGTCACACATGAAAGACAATTGAAAAGGGGACTGGAGAGATGGCTCAGCAGGTAAGAGCACCAACTGCTCTTCCAAAGGTCTTGAGTTCAAATCCCAGCAACCACATGGTGACTCACAACCATCCGTATTAAGATCTGATGCTCTCTTCTGATGTGTCTGAAGACAGCTACAGTATACTTACATATAATAATAAGTAAACCTTTGGGCTGGAGCAAGCAGGGCCAGAGTGAGCAGAGGTCCTGAGTTCAATTCCCAGCAACCATATGATGGCTCACAACCATGTACTCATGTACATAAAATAAATCTTTTTAAAAAAATTAAAAAGTGGGCAGTGGTGGCACAAGCCTTTAATCCCAGCACTTGGGAGGCAGAGGCAGACGGATTTCTGAGTTCAAGGACAGCCTGGTCTACAGAGTGAGTTCCAGGACAGCCAGGGCTACAAAGAGAAACCCTGTCTTAAAAAAAAAATTAAAAAGAGAAAAAATATAAAAACTAAGTAGACACATTGAAATAGAATGTCATTTTCTGTGGAACTTACACACATGGTGAGAATCTGTGACTCTTACAGGATGTGAGCATAATCTACCCCAGCACAGAGTGACTGGCTTTGCCAAGGAAAGCTTTGCTAAGCCTTAATGGCTTGTCAAACAGTCAGGACTCCTGGATAAAGATGAGAGAGGGGCTGATCCTGAAAGACAGAAGGGCTGAGAGTCTGAAAGAGCTCTACGTGCTGAAAAGCATGGGGGGTCTAAGAATCTGGTCAAGGAAGGGGCAAGAAGAGAAACAGGAAGGTTATAGCTGACTTAGGAGTGACAGTAAGGAAAGAGAGGTAGGAAGTATGGAGAAACCAACACTTCAGCCTGCCTGCTGGGGAAGTGGGAATTTCTGGTCTCTTTGGAGACTCAGTTGTGTCATGTGACGTCTTTCTGAAAACTGTTTTATGAGAGGATGTTTTACTGAGAACAGACACGTGGTTTATTTCTTTCTGGAAGCTACTTGGTGAAAGAGCATATGATCTTTTGCTTGAGTGGACGCTTGAGAGGACATGTGATGTTTGGAAAGAGTGTAAGTGGTAAGTATAACCCAACAGTCCGTGGATGGCACTCTGGCTAAGTGGTAAGTATAACCCAACAGTCTGTGGATGGCACTCTGGCTAAGTGGTAAGTATAACCCAACAGTCCGTGGATGGCACTCTGGCACTGGTTTGCCTTGCTGGTCTTCATTGGGCTTCATCTCGTTGGTCTTCACTGATGACACTCTGGCTTTGGCTCCTCTTGATTTCTTCACTGACTTTGTAGAGAGGAATTCACCAAAGAACTTCTGGAGGTGTTCCAGACTCTAGCCAATCAGCAGAGCCACGCAGAGCCAGAGCCACTGCTGCTGATTCAAGTGAACTGTGCTGTAGACATGAAGATTGGAATGGGCCGGGCAGTGGTGGCACGCACCTTTAGTCCCAGCATTTGGGAGGCAGAGGCAGGCAGATTTCTGAGTTCAAGGCCAGCCTGGTCTACAAAGTGAGTTCCAGGACAGCCAGGGCTACACAGAGAAACCCTGTCTTGAAAAACCAAAAAAAAAAAAAAAAAAATTGGCCAAGGAACTACTTCTAAACAGATCCACAACCCCCTTGTCCTATTAGACATATTCCTCCCCTACCTTTGCTAGGTGGGCTACCAGGGAGGTTGAAGCATTTAAGAACCCTTATTAAAGTAGGTTTTGAAAAATATGGGGGCTGGAGAGATGGCTCAGTGGTTAAGAGCACTGACTGCTCTTCCCAAGGTCCTGAGTTCAAATCCCAGCAACCACATGGTGGCTCACAACCATCTGTGATGATATCTGATGCCCTCTTCTGGAGTGTCTGAAGACAACTACAGTGTACTTACGTATAATAAATAAATACATTTTTAAAAAGAAAAATATGAGCATACATTTTTTGCTCTTTTGCTCTGTGTCATTTAATGTAGGTTATTGGTCACTCTTTTTTATTCTTTCATTTTCTTTCTTTCTTTTTTCCTTTCTTTGTTTCTTTCTTCCTTTCTTTTTTTCTTGAAACAGAGTGTCTCTGTGCAGCTCTGACTGTCCTGCAACCTGCTCTGTAGACTAGGTTAGCCTTGAACTCACAAAGATCTACCTGCTTCCACTTCCCAAGTATTGGGATTAGAAGCATACGCCACCATGATCAGCTAATAAAGGTTATTTGCAGTACTTTAAAGTCATGCTAAGGGGCTGGAGGGATGTTACATGACAGTTAAGAGCACTTGCTACTCTTGCAGAGGACCTGGACTAAGTTCCCAGCATCCACATGGTAGCTGGCAACAATTCATAACTCCAGTTCTAGGACAACTCTCTTCCATAGGCATTGCATCCATACATGTAGGTAATATACTTGTACACATAAAATAAATGAAATAAATCTTTTAAAACTAAAATAAAATAACACTGAAATTGGAGATTCTAATGAGATTAAACACCCATGAGGGCACAGTACATGTTCAACCACTCCTGACTTGCTGATGTCACTCAGTCTCAACCCGAATGACATATTTTTAGCAAAGGCACATTTGTCATTTTGTAGGAACAGCAGATAAAGATCCACAGTGGCCATCTTAATGCATCTGCCAGACTCTCTCAGAACAGTGGCTAATTTCCCAAAGAAGAAACTCATTAGAGGGCTTATTGAAAGGATGGGGGCTGGCGAGATGGCTCAGCAGGTATGAGCACTGACTGCTTTTCCAAAGGTCCTGAGTTTGGATCCCAGCAACCACGTGGTGGCTCACAAACCACCCGTAATGAGAAAAAAAAAAGAAAGAAAGGATGACTGGTTAAAATCTTTTCTCTCCGCCTTATCCAGTTAGTATTCACTTTATTGTGGGCCTTTTCCCTTTTCTTTTCTTCTAGTAATGTTGAAGATCAAATCCAGGGCCTACCACTTGCAGATAGACAGTCTACCAGTGAACTACATCCCAGCCCTTCATTGTTTTGAGACAAGACCTCACTATGTAGTCCAAGAAGGCCTTGAACTCTGCCCAAGTCTCACCTGCTGGATGCTGGGATTAGGGTGGTGAAGGAGCACTCCTGGGTGGTGAAGGAGCATTCCTGGGTGGAGAAGGAGCACTCCTGGGTGGAGAAGGAGCACTCCTGGGTGGAGAAGGAGCACTCCTGGGTGGTGAAGGAACACTCCTGGGTGGTGAAGGAGCACTCCTGGGTGGAGAAGGAGCACTCCTGGGTGGTGAAGGAGCACTCCTGGGTGGTGAAGGAGCACTCCTGGGTGGAGATGGGGGAAGTGTTAGATACTAAAGACACTGCTGATCCAAGTGAAAACAGACACGGCCTCCACATGAATGCTTAACCTTCTCCAACTTGAAGCTAGAGAGATGATTCATCAGTTAAGTGCACTTGTTCTTACAGAGGACCTGAGTTCAGTTCCAAGCACCAACCTAGTGACCGACCACTGGTCAGGTCCCAATACCTACAAGGTAACTCCAGTTCAAGGGGACCAGATGCACTCTTCTGACAGGCCCAGGTAGACACATAGTACACATACATACATTCAGACTACACACTCATACATAATAAATAAATATAATTTTAAATAAACAATTTGCAACTCAAAATTTTCCAACCATAAAGAATGATCAGTGTGGAGCAGATCTACGAATCTAATCATCCCCAGGGTGAGGTCTTGGGACAGAAATGGGAGAGCTGTCAAAAGAGAGCCTGGTTGTTCAGAGTTTGAGGTATTTGTTTGTGGTACTGGAGAATGAGCTCATGCTAGGCAAGTATCTACCATTGAGCTACAGCTCCAGGCTCCTACTATTCTTTCTAATATAAAAAAATAATCTGGGCTGGTGAGATGGCTCAGCAGTTAAGAGCACTGACTGCTCTTCCAGAGGTCTTGAGTTCGATTCCTAGCAACCACATGGTGGCTCACAACCATCTGTAAGGGGATCTGATGCCCTCTTCTGGTGTGTCTGAAGATAGCTACAGTGTACTTATATATATGAAATAAATAAATATATTTTTTAAAAAGGATATGAGATTCATATTAATAAAAAAATAGATAGCTGGGCAGTGGTGGCACACGCCTTTAATCCCAGCACTTGGGAGGCAGAAGCAGGTGGATTTCTGAGTTCGAGGCCAGCCTGGTCTACAGAGTGAGTTCCAGGACAGCCAGGACTACACAGAGAAACCCTGTCTCGCAAAACCAAAACAAAAAACAAAAACAGATAATCTTAGCTGACCTTAGCAGCGTGCATCTATAATGACAGCACACTGGACATAGAAGAATCACAGGATGTTCAAGGCCAGGCTAGGCTGTAGGGTGAATCTGAAGTCAGTTCAAGCTATATAGCAAGAGTCTGTCTCAATAAATAATTAAAATAAAATTAGGAAGATACATGGTGTTGCTGTGAAGTGCAGGCTATCCTGAAACTCACCATTCTCCTGCCTTGACCTCCTCAGTAACTGAGATTTTTTTTTTCTTTCTTAGCTAGTCTTTGTTTTCCAGTTACTCAGTGGAGAAGGTGAGCCTGCTGGCACACCTGACTGCTGCTGAAAGGTAAAGTTTCCACAGAGCTTTCTTCTCAGGGGGCTGCCAGTGGGAGATGGTCAGAACTGGGGTTTGCTGGTACTTAAAAAGGGAGGGAAAAAAGGTTGCAACTGCAAAAATCAATAGATGACTACCTCCTCTATCCCTGCGGCTACGCACGTGGAAATGCCCAGGCAGCACAGCCAGGAGCTGCGCTAACATTAGCTCACTCAAGGAAAATCAAAATGGGCTCTTTAAAGTTGACAGGCATCTTAAAAGCTTCCCCTCCCAAGAGCTCCTTAGAGAGAATGGCATCTAGGCAAGGAAATGGAGAGGAAGGCAAAGCTCTCATCCTCTAGGACTATGGTTGAAATCATCCATCCAATCTCCTCCTTAGGTAAACTTGGCCCTCAGTTCACACACACACACACACACATGTACATATATACACACACACACACTCATGTGCACACATACAAACAGGTACGGGCATGCGGGCATGCACTCACACACACAGACACATACATATACACACACACATGTCATACACACATATGCACACACACAAACAGGTGCAGGCATGCACTCACACACACAAACACTCACACACACACACAAACACACACACACACACACAGAAAATTTCTGTAAAACAGAGAATATACCAGGAACTTGATCTTGATCTCAGGTTCGTTGCATCTGGTGCTGTCTGCCCCAAACCTACTTGTCCAGATGGTTAAAAATCGGCAGCTTCTCAGGGAAGCTCCTGCCTTGAGGACTTCTAACCAGGGACTTCTAACCAATGGTCTGCCACCTTCTGCAGAGACCTATGACTCTAAAACCACCTCTGTTACTCAGCCTTAGCCTTTCCCACTTGAACATGGGGTCTGTGAATGTAAGCCACCAGTCTGCCTGACTTTTTACAAGCAGGATTTTACAAGCAGGATCCATACAGCGCCTAGCCTGAAGTAGGTGTCTAATAAAATCGTATCATCAAAAGAGCAAACATCTGAATCTTAAAAAGGTAGTCAACACTACCTAAAGCCTGAAGAGTGTTTCCCAGTGCCCCACCCCCGCACCACACCCCCTCCCCCAATAAAAGTGAAAAGCAAGCTTGGTGGCAGTTAACCAGAGAATTCAGATGCAAACAACTCACTTTAAATATCTATTCCAAAAGAACATTTAATCTTTCAAGTTCCTCAATTCTTGACATGATTTTAGATGTGCAAATCTGCCTATAAAGGAGGTTTTTTTCCTACCATTAAATAGAATGTATAGGAAGCTCTTGAGTTGGATTGGCTTTAAGCACTTGGCTCAACAGTTCAAACCTATCTGGTGCCACTTGGGCTCAATGAAACTGCTCCGTTTAGGAGTATACTCCTGTTGCTCGGCCCCAGGCAGCTGTCATGGATGGTTCTTTTTAGCTTGCGCCTGAACCACCAGGCAGTCCCTGAACCACCTCATGGCCGCTTCCTCTACTTGCCCACTTTCTCCCTTCGGCTCCTGGGCGGATGGAGCTGCTCCATCGGTGTGGAGAGCGTGGGCAGCCTCCCGTGTATGCCTGCCCAGAGTACCAGGACTCTGGCGGGATGCCTTCCCCTGCCCCTCTATTGTTTACCTATCCATAAACCTGTTCTGACTCTGATGAGCAGCCCTCTGCTAATCTTTTGGTTGTTTTCTTTGTAGTTTTGCATTTGTCTCAAATAACTATTGTTTTGTTTTCTTTTGTTTTGTGTTTTTGAGACTGGAGGCTCACCTTGTAGCTCTGGCTACCTGGAAGGCACCATGCAGACCAGACTGTCCCAGAAATTCACAGCAATCTCCCTGCCTCTACCTCCTCAGTGATGGAATTAAAGGCTTGTGCCACCATGATCATCTCAAATAAATTTAAATTTATTTGCAAATTTAAATATTTTTCATTTTTAACCCTACAGAGAGTTGGCAAGGGATCTTTTTCCCCCTTACTCAACAATTTTGACATTTCAAATTAACAGGTAAGCATTAGTTTGTTTTTCTTTTTTTTTTTTCTTTTTAAAGGTTTGTTTATTTTTATTTATTTATTTTATGTATTTGAGTACACTGTCACTATCTTCAGACACACCAGAAGAGGGCATCAGATCCCATTATAGGTGGTTGAGAACCACCATGTGGTTGCTGGGAATTGAACTCAGGACCTCTGGAAGAGCAGTCAGTGATCTTAACCACTGAGCCACCTCTCTAGCCCTTCTTTTCTTTTCTTTCCTTCTTTCTTTCTTTTTTTCTTTTTTTTTTCTTTTTCTTTTTTTGGTTTTTCTGAGACAGGGTTTCTCTATATAGCCCTGACTGTCCTGGAACTCACTCTGTAGACCAGGCTGGCCTCAAACTCAGAAATCCGCCTGCCTCTGCCTCCCAAGTGCTGGGATTAAAGGCGTGCGCCACCACCTCCCCGCTTCTATTTTATTTTCTGTGAGTCAGGCAATTGGTGGCCCACTCCTTTAATCTCACCACTTGGGAGGCAGAAGCAGGAAGATCTCTGTGAATTCGAGGCCAGCCTGGTCTACAGAGCAAGCCCCAGGACAGCCAAAGCTGTATAGAGAAACCCTGTCTCAACAAACAAACAAAGATTATTTATGTCTGTGCACCAGCTGCATGACTGTTTCTGGTGCCTTGGGTCAGAAGGGGCCTTCAGATCTCCTGAAACTAGAGTTAGAGACAGTTCTGAGCCACCATGTGTGAGCTGGGACTCAAACCTGGGTCCTCTGAAGAGCAGCCACTGCCCTTACCCACTGAGGCATCTCTTTAGTCCCTAGTGGTGTCACGCAGGGCTGGAAACTCAGTGGTTAAGAAGATTCCCTTCCTCCTGCTCTTCCCAGCTCTGGCACCAACTGTTCCTCTCTGAACTTCTCTGAGAGCATGCTTTTGTATCATTTTGCTTTGCTTTAAAAAAAAAAAAAATGTATTATCCCACATATAGATGAGATCTCAAAGTTCTTGTCTTTTTATACTTTATCATTTCTTTTAAAAAAAAATAATAATTTGCTGGGCAGTGGTGGCGCACGCCGCCTTTAGTCCCAGCACTTGGGAGGCAGAGGCAAGCGTATTTCTGAGTTGGAGGCCAGCCTGGTCTACAGAGTGAGTTCCAGGACAGCCAGGGGTACACAGAGAAACACTGTCTCGAAAAACCAAATAAATAAATAAATAATCTATTTGTTTTTACTTTATGTGCATTGGTGATTTGTCTGCATGTCTGTGTGAGGGTGTTGGATCTTGGGAATTACAGACAGCTGTGAGCTGCCTTGTGGTTGCTAGGAATTGAACCTGGGTCCTCTGAAAGAGCAGCCAGTGCTCTTAACCACTGAACCACCTCTCCAGTTTACTTTATCATCTCTTTTTTTTTCCTTTTTCTTTTTTTAAAGATTTATTTATTCATTTTATGCAAGTATGATGTTGCTCTCTTCAAACACACCAGAAGAGGACATCAGATCCCATTACAGGTGGTTGTGAGCCACCATGTGGTTGCTGGGAATTGAACTCAAGACCTCTGGAAGAGCAGTCAGTGCTCTTAACCACTGAGCCATCTCTCCAGCCCACTTTATCATCTCTTTAACAGACAGTCTCCTAAGAATTTTAGTTTCATAGCAAAGCTGGGCAGAGACACAGCCTTCTCCCCTCATTTACCAAAGTCCCTACCCTGGCGGTCCACTGATGTCACCTGACCCAGCATGGACACCAGAGCTCACAGTCTTGGGTCCACTCTTGTACAATCCGTGGATCAGAACAAACGTGTAATGACTTGCAGAACAGTCTCACTGTCCATACAACTCTCTGAGCTTCCCCTGTCCTGGTTCTTAGGAGAGCCAATGACAGAAGCCCGAAACTCCAACACAGCTCCAGGGAAACATGGTGTTCAGACTCAAAGAGCTTTGGGCAAGGTGAGTGAGAACATGCAGGGTCAGGTCGCCTTCTGGTATTTAGCAGCTGCTCCCCCAGGGTTTGAGGCTGTGCGGAGCCACACCAGCAGTTCCTCCCTCCAGTCTTCTCCAGCCTGCCTTATCTAATCACCTTCTTCAGTATTTTCTGTTTTCTCTAGTCCGTGGTCCAGTCTATTAGGCTCCTTCTGATTCCCATTCTTTCTTCCTCTCTACCCATCCATCCTTCAAAAACCAGGCACCTCCACCCAAGCTGCCACTGAATCCTCCAACGCACAATGTTGCCTTCCCTCCATGAACACCGAACACCACCGACTTGCCCTTTGAGCCCTCGGTGACAGCTCCATCCTTAGGCCCTGTTTAGATACTGGATTTTACTGCTAGTTAAATTTTCATATGCACAGGTCTTGCCTCCCTGGCTGAGTTGTAAACACCTAAAACACAATGGCTCTGTTGTCCCCTCTAGGGAACGCGAAGGTCACTGCAATGACACAGATCTCTTGAATGCTTACATCTACCTGGATCTATGGCATTTCTACTGAAAGCAAAGCTCAAAAGACTTTAAAGTTCATCTCTTCATAGTTCAGTGACTGCAACAGAATCCTAAACCTGGGTCTCTCAATTGGTTCCGGCTGACTCGGACTCACCTCCGAGACAGCTCCAAGGCAGCTCCTGAACGGAGAGGCTAGCACTAGGGAACTGAGTCACCTGGAGCTGACATCACCAGGCTTCCTCTGCCTCTACATACAAACTGGCTCACTGTCTCCAAGACCAGTAACTGCAACTGCAGGTGACAGACAGATTTTAAATTGTTGGAATTGTGTATGGCAGAAAGTTTGAACATCTGGGTTTTGGATGGAACCAGCCTGCTGCGCTGGCTTGTCTTCATGATTCTTAGGAAAAAGAACGTATTTTTAAACCAGTGGCTCTCAACCTTCCTAAGGCTGTGACCCTCTAACATAGTTCGTCCATGTTGTGGGGACAACCCCCCAACTATAAAACTATTTCATTGCTATTTCATAATTGTAATTTTGCTGCTGTTAATGGGTCATAATGTAAATATCTGATATGTGACCCACAGGTTGTGAGCCACTTTAAAACCATCTTGGGAGAAATACATTTGAGGTATATTCCATAGATGTGAAAACAACTGAAACAGGAGAACACAGGATTGAGAAAGTGTGTTTGTATAAGGAGGATGGCCTGGCTTGGTCGACAGAGGCCATTTTCTTCTTAAAAGCTGTTTGAGTGCTGTCGAAAGAAACCCTGCTTTTTCAAGCCCATTCCTTAGAAGAAAAGAAAATATGGTTGGTGATCATTAGCCAGCTTTATTTTATTTACTAAGATAAGATTTACAGCTTTGAGTAAGACTAAGCTCGTGCACTACCCACAATTACCTTGTAACCCCAAATATGGTTGCCAAGCATCTTTGTAAATCCTAGACTCTCCAGGAACCATGAAAATTCCAGGCCACCCCTTGTTCCAACAGCCTTAAAGAACCAGCTGAATCACCACTCACTGTGGGAGGTGGAGAGGGTGCCCAGTGGAAAGGTGTTGTGTGGACAATTATTGATAGACACTTTGAAAGAGGAGGGCTCCTTCTGTTTGTCCTCCAACCGTTCACTCTGACACCCAGGATCATCTGTCGCTTTAACACGCTCCAGCAGAGATTACAGGTATGGGCTGCCACACTCAGTTGAGATGGTCGTTATGATTTATTATTATCATTATTATTATTACTATTGTGTGTGAGTGTGCATGTGTGTATATGTGTGTGAAGGAAGCCAGAGGACAACTTACAGAGAGGTTGGGTCTCTCTCCACTCTGTGAATCCTGAGCATTGAACTCGGGTTATCGGAGTTGGTGGCAAGCACTGGGCCATTTTTGTTTAAAGATAGTTGTATCTATTTATACGAAGGGTTTTTTTTTTTTTTTTTTTGGTATGTACTTATTGGTTTTTAGGGTTCTTTTCATATAATATATTTTGATCATATTCTTTTCCACCTCTTCTCAGTAACCACACCCCTCCACACACACCTTCTTCACCAAACTTCATGAGAAGAGAAAGGAATCTATGAGGAAGAGGAAAGAAATAGTTTAAGAACCAAAGGTTGTGGATGTCCAAGGAAAGAGCATCCTCCAGACACAGCAGGACTGATGCTCGTGTGAACTCCCCAACACTGTGACAGAGTATAAAGACCTGCACAGGTTCAAGCCAGACAGAATCCCACCACAGAGAAGGGAAAGTAGATGCAAAGCCCCGCCCCTAACCAAGAGGCCATCTGCAATTGATACCTTCTGGCAAAGAGAAGGGTCAGTTTACCCCAATGGAGTGTCTGTCACCTTGGCTATCAGCCGCACTCCGAGGCAGGCTTCCATGTTTTTGTGTGCTTTGGTTGGCTTGGTTTGGTTTGAGTTTAGTAGTAGTAGTAGTAGTAGTAGTAGTAGTAGTAGGTAGTAGGTAGTAGTAGTTAGTAGTAGTAGTACTAGTAGTAGTAGTAGTAGTTAGCAGTAGTAGTAGTTAGTGGTAGTAGGAGGAGTAGTAGGTAGTAGGTAGTAGTAGTAGTAGTAGTAGTAGTAGTAGTAGTTGTTAGTAGTAGTAGTAGTTAGTAGGAGGAGGAGGAGTAGTAGGTAGTAGGTAGTAGTAGTTAGTAGTAGTAGTAGGAGTAGTAGTAGTAGTAGTAGTAGTAGTAGTAGTAGGTAGTAGTAGTAGTAGGTGGTAGTAGTAGTAGTAGTATGTTTGGATTTTTGTTTTGTTTGAGAAAGATACAGGGTTGTTTCTGAATGCACATACAATAGTAGATAATTCTGTGGGTGGGTGTAAAAAATAAAACAATGATTCATGTTGATACATAAAATCAGACATGTAAATAGGATTAATTAGTTTTCAGGTCCTTAACAATAAATAGAAAACACCAGGTGTGGTGAAGCAGGCCTTTAACCCCAGCACTTGGCAGGCAGAGGCAGGTGGATCTCTGAGAGAACATGTCTCTAACTAAATAGGAATGAAGCTGGGCCAGTAGTACAGAGCTGACAAAATGACTATTCAGAGGTAGAAGTAGGAGAATCACTCAAGTTCAGTTCCAATGTTATCAGCCCACCTTATCTACATTGAGTTCCAAGACATTCCTATCTCCAAAGACCAAAGAATCTAAAACAAACAAAAAAACTGGGGATGGGTTAACAACCAGTTGATAGAATGCTTTGTCTGGCATGCAGGAAGTTCTGGGTTTGATTCCCAGCACTGAAAGTTAATTTACCCAGAAACAACAAAAGAGAAATTACAAGAGAAAATAATAAGTACCAAAAGAAATATATTCAAAGGGTTATAGCTCTTCTAGAATTTGTCTAGCAGGTTTTCTGGCCTTTGTTGGAAACCAGCCCCCAAAAGAAATATATTCACTCTATTAGTAATTTTGAAAATAACAATTCTGATGACAATAAAAGCAAAACAACCACATGCTAGGCTTTAGCTATGTTATAGATGATAAACTTTATTAAATTCAGGTTTATTGGGAAGCTGCTCCCAGGTGATTTCACTGGCCCCAGGGAAGTCACCATGGGAAGAGAGGGGAGAGGAGGAGAAGAGAAAGAGAGAACAAAGGGTGTGCACACATGGAGAGAAGAAAAGAGAAGAAGCAGTGGAGACCAAAATGTCTGCACTATATAGGGAAGAGACGCTGGGGGAAGTTCAGGACTGGGGGCAGGGTGTGACAGGTAGGGACTGAGGGATGCTGGGAGAACCTGGACGCCAGGTCTGCTCTGATATGTAAAATATGCACTTTCCTCCCTCGCCTGGGGGACTAGGGGATGGGGGTGGGAGGTTGTTGTGTGTGTGTGTGTTTGCATGTGCGGGGTATCTAAAACCAAAACATCTGGTGTTTATTTCATCTTAATGATCAATATAAGAGAGTCTGTCCTCATTCTTGTTTAACAGATAAAGAACCTCAGACTTTAGACATGGTAGCTACTAACCTCACCACCTTATCTATGGTAGTCAGGCTACCATGCCAAGATTTGCTTATGTAGCAATCCATACACTCAATGACCTACACAGAGAACTCAAAGAATGGACAGACGGTTGGGAAGCCAGAGAACCCTGAAGCCCTAACCCTCTCTGAAAAGCCATAGCAGCATGAGCCAGCCATGGCACAGACATGGCTTTTTTTTTTTTTTTTTTTTTTTTTAACTTTCCAGACAGGTTTTCTCTGTGTTGCCTTGGCTATCCTGGAACTCACTCTGTAGACCAGGCTGGCCTTGAATTCACAGAGATCCACCTGTTTCTGCCTCCCAAGTCCTAGGATTAAAGGTGCGTGTGCCACCACTGCCCAGCTGCCAGTTTAGTTTCTTATTAATTTGTTTTGAGACTGTCTTATATAGCCTGGAACTTGCTAGACTTGACTTGCCTCCAACTCATGGAGATCCTCCTGCCTCTGCCTCTGAAGCCCTTTGATGACAGGTGTCCACCAGCATCCTCAGATAGTTCTTCGATTTTTTTTTTTTTTTGAGACAAGATCTCACTGTGCATCCCAAGCTGCTCTTGAATTTACAGCACTCCTGTCTTAGATTCCTGAGTGCTGGGATCAGATTATAGATATATGCTACACTGCCCTTAATGGATCAGGGTAGTGTTCAACCAATGCTAATGATGTATTCCTGGGCTATCTCCCCAGCCCCATAATATTTTTTTAAAGACTTACGTTTCTTGGTTTTAATTATGAGTGCATGAGACTCTGAGTGTGGCCGTGCACGCATAGCTGAGGCTTGAGGAGGCCTGAGGGATCAGATCTTCCTGGAGTTGGAGTAAAGGCAGCTGTGAACCACCTGACATGGGTGTTGGGAACGTGCCTCTGGAAGAACAACCGTGATCGTAACTACTGAGCCGTCTCTTGCACCCAACATTTTAACATAACATGTTGGGTAATAATACTAATTTTCAGAGTGACGCTCTGTGCTGTCAGCTCAGTTGGACTTCTTGGCTTTCAGGAGTGCAGACAGTACCTTAGCTGAACTTTCTTCAACAGCAGAAATGTTCTGGATCCAGACCATCTACAGCCATAACTACTGAGCTAGCGAAGCACCTGAAGAGTCATGAGAATAACTGAGAAAAAAATCTATGTTGAAATAATACACGTCTGAGTGGATGGTCTTGCCTGCATACGTGGTTGTGCACCACCCACATGCAGTTCTCTTAGAGTCCAGAAGAGGGCGCTGTGTCTTCTGGGACCGTAGTTACACAATGGTTGTGAGCCTTCATGTATGGGATGAGAACCAAACCAAGTGTCCTTTGGAAGAGCAGCCAGTGCTCTTAACCTCTGAGCCATTTCTCCAGCCCTGGAACTAATTGTTCCTAATCACATTTATATTACTAACTGGCTTATCTCTGTCACACCGACCACATTCTTCAGTCAGGACACTGGTTTTCCTGAGATTGGCATAGATTTAAACGTCCTCTGAGGAATTCCAGTGTTCATAAAACTACAATGTTTGTCTTCCCTGATAGCAAGGCTCTCAGCCTGGGGCCCAGTCAGCATCTCCAGCCATCCTTGCTGTCCTTTCATTTGAATAAAATCCTCTTCTTTAACGAGATAAGTACTCATTCCAGTCACTGAACTGCCTAGTCACCTTTACTGTCATGTGACCATTGTAAAAATATCTGGCTAGTGGGATGCACACAGAAGTCACCTGTGCACCTGACAGGGTGGAGCCACCAGACAGCCCCTGAGCCTTCTGCGGAGGAAATGGAGTGCTAATGACTCATGAAAACAAACATGTTGTCTTGGTCCCTGCCATTAAAGCACTGTTATTTTGGGTGATCATAATTCACAGCTGAGCCCAGTTCAAACTAGCATACTCCTTATGTTTCAGTCAGGAACAATGGCTGCACTTCTCAGAAGGAGCTGAGGTTCAGTAGAGCAATATGGTTGCTCCCCAGTTTCTGGGGAAGGTGGATTCCAGAAAGCCCTATGGGCATCGAAACCATCAAGTTTTTTTTTTTAAGACTTATTTTATTATTTTATGTGTATGAGTACACTGTAGCTGTACAGATGGCCATGAGCCATCATGTGTGTGGCTGCTGTTGAACTCAGGACCTCTGCCGGCCTCTGCTTGCTCCTGCCGCTCTCTCCCGCCAGCTCGCTCCGGGACCCACTCCAGCATAATTTAATTTACTGCAGCTGTCTTCAGACACCAAAAGAGGTCGACCAATCTCATCACGGGTGTTGTGAGCCACCATGTGGTTGCTGGGATCCGAACACAGGACCTTCAGAAGAGCAGTCAGTCCTTTTACCCGCTGAGCCATCTCGCCAGCCCTGAAACCATCAAGTCTTATATAGGACATGACAGTGTTTATGTGTGGTCTATTGCACATTCTCCTATATGCTTTAGATCACCATTAGATAATTTAATACCTAATACTGTGAATGTTGTATAAACCAAGTACTGAGAAGAAAAATTGTTTAATACAGAAACAATATTTAAAATATTTTGAATCTGAGGTTGGTTGACACTATGATTCGAAAGGCAAAGACCTGGGTATCTGCCTGCATCTGTATCACATGGAGAGAGACCTGGGTATCTGCCTGCATCTGTATCACATGGAGAGAGACCTGGGTATCTGCCTGCATCTGTATCACATGGAGGGAGACCTGGGTATCTGCCTGCATCTGTATCACATGGAGGGAGACCTGGGTATCTGCCTGCATCTGTATCACATGGAGGGAGACCTGGGTATCTGCCTGCATCTGTATCACATGGAGGGAGACCTGGGTATCTGCCTGCATCTGTATCACATGGAGGGAGACCTGGGTATCTGCCTGCATCTGTATCACATGGAGAGCAATCATATCGGGGGAGGGGCACTTTCATTCTCACAGCATCTATTGTGGCTGTCACATGCAAGTATAGGACTGGGTATGATGGAAAATATAGAAAAAGAAGACAGACAGTACTTGCTCTCAAAGACATAGTACTAGAATCTGTGTACAATTGGATTTGGTGAGTCAGGCCTGCAGTCCCAATATCTAGGTGGTCAAAGCAGGGTGGTGCAGGGGGCTGGAGAAATTACTGTGAATTAATGGTGAGCCTGGCTACAGTGGAATAGCCTGGCTTTTGTTTTATTATAAAGGCAAACACACAGAGAACTTCCACAGGGCAAAGGTGACCAGGGTAACAGAAAAAGGAAAGAGAACTGGCTTCCAGCTGGAGAGAAACCTCAGTGTGAGTGCTGCCATTCCATTCTGAGTGACCTAACTACCTAGCTACCTAGCTATTCTGAGCTGACTAACTACCTGTCCATTTGCCTGAGACTCATGCTTTACTGAGGAAATTCCTAGAAAATCAGTTTTCACAACTTCCTTACTTAAGCATCCGAATTTAGAGTAAGCACTCATTAAAAACTGAATGGATAGATGGATAGATGACTGACTGACTGGATGGATGGATGGATGGATGGATGGATGGATGGATGGATGGATAGATGAAAAGTATCACAAACCTTTTATCTTCAGTCTTCATCCCCTCTCTTTCCTGTATGATCCTAATTAGTCCCCCAAGATAAAGGCTGCTAAAATTGGTTTGAATTGGAAACCTCTCTAATGAATGTACATGCTGTCCTGAAAGAACCTCCTAGAGAGGTCATAGGGGCCATTTAAAAAGGGGGACTCCTGCCGGGCAGTGGTGGTGCACACCTTTAATCCCAGCACTTGGGAGGCAGAGGCAGGCGGATTTCTGAGTTGGAGGCCAGCCTGGTCTACAGAGTGAGTTCCAGGACAGCCAGGGGTACACAGAGAAACTCCCTCCCCCCCAAAAAAGGGGGGATTCCTGATGGAACTAAAGAGCAAAGCTCTGCTGAATGCTGTTCTCTGGCTATAAAGAACAGAAGTTCGGGTGGTGAGAGCTAGCTTGCTCTAATCTGCAGGTACCAATGCCCCAAGCTTTACAACCCAACTGTAAAAACCTCCAAATAACAGGGTCCTCCAAGGTTCCTCCTCAACCCCCCAGCCCTGGACAAATATGGCTATCTGAGTGGGAGAGTGTGAAGACACCACTTGATGTCACTTATACAGAACCATCTGATGAACTAAGACTTACACAGGAAAAAGAGGTGACACCAGCCTTGACTGCTCGTGTCAATGATCCCAGCACACAAAGGTAGAGGCCAGAGCATCACTATGAATTGATCCCATGATAAGGCTACACAGTGAATTCCAGGCCATCCTTCCAGCCTTAGCCAGTCTAATCTTGATACAAGAAGCCAAAACCAAAAAAATCAGTCAGAAACAATTCCATTCCTACAGGCCAAGCCCATTCAACAGAACCAAGATTAATTCTTTCTTGAGGGTATGGTTGACTTAAGCAAATTCTTTTCCCTGAAATAAAGGCCTTTCTGCCATTATGCATGGTTCTAGAGGACACTCTACTCTCATGCTGCAGAAAGTACACAGTGTAGGAGCTCACCCCAGCGCTGATCCTGAGCAGTGACATTGAGGGAACCACCCAGACCCATGTCTCTGCATAGGGAACTGAAGCACCCAGACCCCATGCCTCTGCATAGGGAACTGAAGCACCCAGACCCATGTTTCTGCATAGGGAACTGAAGCACCCAGACCTATGTTTCTGCATAGGGAACTGAAGCACTGTACCAACTCGGCAAGGCCATTGCTTATGTGTGGCTTCCACATTCTCTAACTGCCTCACCCAGAGTCCTGGCCACTTTGGTTAACATGGAAGGAAGAAAGAGTTCTGGGGAGCCTGGCAATGATGACTGTTTTGTCCACAAATGTAACACAATTGTCATATTCTATTGGCCAAAAGAATCCACAGTGGCACATGCCTGAATCCTAGTACTGCAGAGGTGGGGAGGCAGGAGGATCCCAGCACTGCAGAGGTGGGGAGGCAGGGGGATCCCAGCACTGCAGAGGTGGGGAGGCAGAAGGATCCCTGCACTGCAGAGGTGGGGAGGCAGGAGGATCCCAGTACTGCAGAGGTAGGGAGGCAGGAGGACTGAATCCCATCACTGCAGAGGTGGGGAGGCAGGAGGATCCCTGCACTGCAGAGGTGGGAAGGCAGGAGGATCCCAGCACTGCAGAGGTAGGGAGGCAGGAGGATCGGGAGTTCAAGATCATCCCTGGCTACATAGCAAATGCAAGGCTAGTCTGGGATACATGAGACTCTCCTAGGAGGAGGATGAAGAGAAGAAGGAAAGAAGGAGGAAGAGGAGGACAGGGGAGGAGGAGGAAGAGAGAGAGGAGGAGGGAAGGAAGGAAAGAAGCAAAAACTAAAAAAAAAGAAAGAAAGAAGGAAAGAAAGAAGGAAAGGAAGAGAAAGAAAGAAAAAAAGAAGGTAGGAAGGAAAGAAAGAAAAGGAAGGAAAGGAGAAAGAAAGAAAGAAAGAAAGAAAGAAAGAAAGAAAGAAAGAAAGAAAGAAAGAGGAAGAAAGAACAAAGGAAAGAAAGGAAGGAAGAGAAAAAAGAAGGTAGGAAGGAAGGAAAGAAAAGGAAGGAAAGGAGAAAGAAAGAGGAAGAAAGAAAGAAAGAAACAAAGAAGGAAGGAAGGAAGGAAGGAAGGTAAGAAGACTGTGCATGTGTTTCAAGAAAAATCTGGCTGGGCGGTGGTGGCGCATGCCTTTAATCCCAGCACTTGGGAAGCAAAGGCAGGCAGATTTCTGAGTTCGAGGCCAGCCTGGTCTACAGAGTGAGTTCTAGGACAGCCAGGGCTACACAGAGAAACCCTGTCTGGGAAAAAAAAAAAAGAAAAATCTGATTTTCTCTTACTAACTAGATGGCTCATGGTTTTTCACGAAGGCTTTTCTGAGTAGCCTTGGCTGTATGGGAAGTTGATTGCAGGGTGGGCTAGCCCTCAGCTCAGATTTCCATGTGCCATGGCACTCCTAAGTGCTGGGATCAAAGCTGTGTGCAGCCACCATGTCAACAGCCTTTATTTCTGCTTTCCTCCTCTGTCATCTCAAATACAGTGTTTTACAATTTATTATTATTTGTACATGTGTACTATGTATGTATGTATGTATGTATGTGTGTATGTTTACTAATTTATGTGCATCACATATGTTCAGGAGCACTCATAATCCAGAGATGGGAGTCAGAGCCCCTGGAACTGAAGTTACAATTTTAGCACACCTCTGGGTGCTTGGAGTAAAACCCAGGTTCCCTACAAAGACAGTCCTGCTCTTCATGCTGGACCCAAACACAGTGCTTTTTAGCAGGTTGTTTTAGTCAGGCTTTCTGTCACTGTGGTGAAACAGCGTGACCAGAACAACTTGGGGAGGAAAGGGTTTCTTTGGCTTACACTTCCACATTACCGTTCATCAGCAAAGGAAGTCAAAACAGGAAGTCAAGCAGGGCAGGAATCTGGAGGCAGGAGCTGATGCAGAGGCCATAGGTACCTGGAGGCAGGAGCTGATGCAGCGGCCATGAAGGATTACTGCTTACTGGCTTGCTCCTCAAGGCTTGCTCCTGGTGGTTAGCTCAACCTGCTTTCATCTAGAACTCAGGACAAGCAGACCAGGGATGGCCCCACCCACAATAGGCTGGCCCATCAATCACTAATTAAGGAAATGCTCTACAGGCTTGCCTACAGCCCAGCTTTTGGAGGTATTTTCTCAACTGAGGTTCCCTCATCTCTACAACTTATGTCAAGCTGACATAAAACTAGCCAACACACACGTGTAGCACCAGCCTTAGCATCCACCTGGCTTGCAGACAGTCTTATGATCCACATCTGTGCTGTCTGAGGCAAGTGATTAAACATCCCTGAGCTTTAATCTCACCACAGTGTAGAAGAGTGCAGTCCTTAGCTCGCAGGGGGAGTGTGATCAGGCATCCTAAAGATCAGTAAGTTAACACTCCTGAAACATATGTGGGGTATGACAATAACCAAGAAATGTCCACACTCACCATTTTCAAAATTAATGTATTGTAAGTACTTCAGTGCAGGATACCATCAACAGCTGACTGCCCAGAAAAATCTGCCATTGTGGCATTGCCGACAGACTCAAAGCATAATGGGTTGGTATTCTGTGCCCTTGAGTTTTAAGCACCAGTAGAAAGTAGTAACTCCTAAAATGGTCGTTAAGGATGGGTGAAGAACAATGGAGGCACCAAAAGACCTTCCTGATCTCTTGACTTTAAAGGGTTTGGGGTGGGGGTTGTCTGTTGGTTGTTGTTACTGTAATTCTAGCCAGGTAAGAGGCTTTGCATTAATGCTTTATACTGACACTCAGTATAAAGTAATAACAATACTCAGGAGAAATACTCCAAAACTTCCAAATTAAGATTTCCAAATTACAAATGAGAGCGGCTCAGTTGTAGTGGCAGTATGTGTCAAAGCCCATGTGTACCCAGACTGCAAAAAACTGCTGGTCATGGAGTCTTTCCTTAAGAGACTTACCAAAAGCATAATCTTTCTTAAGGAGTTCTGTTTTAAACAGAGAATAACAAAGAATAACACAAAACGGTAACAAATGGACGCGTTCTATGATAAACTGCTCGGAGAGGGCCAAGTAAGGCTCTCCCAACATGGACAAAGCCAATTAAATAGTTGACTCCAAAGCAGTTTGTATTCTTGTGACTCAGTGATTTTTACTCTAAAAGCAATTACCCAGGCCCTGCCTCCTGAGTGAGCTGAAGGCGGGATAGGATCCGGGAGAGCGCTTTTGCTGACTCCTGCCTCCTGCCTCCTGCCTCCTGCCTCCTGCCTGGAGCCTAGAGCCCAAACTCAGCCTTGTTTCTATTTCCTGACCTGAAAATTGGGGCCAGTAGGTGAAACTGGCAATAGATAGGTTCAGAGAAATAATTAATCTGCAGGAAGGGTGAACTCAAGTGTCTCCTGACACTAAAGAAAAAATTGCACCAAGCTTTGAGTTCAAGTGACTCAGAGCAGCTTGAGGAGATTCAAATCTACAGTATGGAACCTGTGATGGTCCAGATGGCCACACAGGAGAGTTCAGGGCAGTGCAGCATGCGTGGTCCTGACTGGGTCACCATCCCAACAGGACCAATAGTCTTTGTTTGTTTATCCTTGGTTTTGTTCACATAAACATTTTTATATTAATCACCACTCAAATGGGTATATAAAATAGGTAGGGTGGTGCTATGATACAATCTGGAAAGGATTATTTAAAGCCTTTCAGGTGTGGGACAGTGCATTTATCCTGTCTGCAAAGGATAATAAACCCTTTGCTGTTACAATGGTCAAACCAATAAAATTAATTAGTACTCAAACATAACCAGGATTGTGCAGCTTCCTAGAGATCTACACACACACACACACACACACACACACACACACACACACACCACACTCTCAATTGATTTATTGCTCAATTAAAAATAGAAAAGGAAGCCAGGTGCTGTGATGCATGCCTGTAATCACAACACTGGAGAGGTGGAACATTAGGAACAAGGGCAACCTCAGCTACATAGTGAGTTGGAGGCCAACCTGGACTACTTGTAACCCTAGTTCAAAGGTAAAAATTAATATATATTACATTAATATATTGCATATATTAATAATAATATATACCACCCCCTTCAACACACATAATAAAATTAAGAAAAATAAATCTTAAGAGACTTTAAAATTCTAAATAAATGGTAGCTGGGCAGAGGTGTCACACACCTTTAGTCCCAGCACTTGGGAGGCAGAGATAGGCGGATCTCTGAGCTTAAGGTCAGCCTGGTCTACAGAGTGAGTTCCAGGACAGCCAGGGCTACACAGAGAAAGCCTGTCTCAAAAACAAAACAAAACAAAAACCCTAGATGGTAAAATTAAAAACAGGAAACTCATGAAAAGAATTATAAGTTGCAGGGGCGCAGGGTTTCAGATACTTAGTCCATTTGAGAAATAATATGTCCTTTGTGGCATGAGGCTTTCTCAACACCCAGAAAACAGCCATTAAATGGCACCTTAGTGGATACTAATCTTGGGATGGAGGAGAGGGTGTGCCTCAGCGGACAGAGCTTTGTCACAACTTGACTCTAATCTCAGCCAGGATGCTGGAACCTGAGCTAAACTGAGATCTGACAGATTAGCTCAAGGCACATCACCTGCTTGGGCTAACAGCATCCCCACCATCAACTCCAGTTCCTTAAAAACTTCCTTCAACCTGAATCCTTTTCTCGTTTCCTCTTAGCAACCAGTGCAAGCCTATATAATTCTCCCCTTATAAAAAGCCTTCATTTGAAGGTGGCTTGAAAGGTTAATGGTTAACTCCTTTGTTTGTGGTTCCATGAATATAGGTCACATGAGTAACGAGTCCTTAGACAGAAGGTACATAAGGACATAGTGGATGGCTCAGGACCTTATTACCACATGTCCATCAAACCCAAAGGGACAAACAATGTGTCTGATTGATTTCTTTTTTTTTTTTTTCTAAAGTGGATCTGCCAGTTATCATGTGACATTAGACCCCAAACTAAATCTAGAAGCTGAAGCAAAAGCTTTACTGACTCGTCTCCAGGGACCAGCCTCCCTAAGAACAACTTTCTACCATATGCCAGATCCAATCTCCAGTCCGGTTGAGTTGTTGGTGACTCAGAAATGTCTGTGTAAATAATGTCTCCAAGGATAGATAGGCTCAGGGAGAAGAAAATAACTTTTTTGCAGTATTCGCAACAATATGACATGGTACTTCTTTCATGGTTTCTTCTTGGTGCTGGGGTAGAATCCAGCACACGCTAGGCAAGTGCTCTACATTGAGCTACAACAGCAGCCCATACCAGTGGCTTTTTAATTTATTTGCTTCTTTGTTTGAAATTGGGTCTTACTGTGTAGCCCTGGCTGGCCTGGAACTTGCTATGTAGACCAGACTGGCCTCAAACTCAGAGATCTGTGGAATTAAAGGTGTGTACCATTCAAACTCAGAGATCTGTGGAATTAAAGGTGTGTACCATCACACCCAGCTAAGGTGTGTACCATCACACACCAGTTTATTTGTTTGTTTGTTTGTTTGTTTTGGGGTTTGTTCTTGCTTTTCAAGAGAGGGTTTCCCTGTATCAGCTTGGCTGCCTGGAACTCTGTAGACCAGGCTGGACTTGGAACTCACAAAGGTCCACCTGCCACTAACCACGGGCTTGCCTGTCTCTTTAAATATTTCAAGCCTATCAGTCTCTCTTCTGCTTATCTGGTTATTGTAAAGATCTTTGGGATTTTCTTGAGGGTAATTTTTTTTTTTTAATTTCCCAAATTATCCCATCTACAATCTCTTACCTCACAGTGCTGTTTAGACTGGGCTACTGGGGTGCAATGTGACCCTAGTGAGCTCAGCTAATCTCCCACGTTGTTCTTCTGTGTTCTGTTGACGCCTGCTTTTCTCCTCAAGCTTCACATTCAGGGTGGGTCTCAAGAGGGGTGCTAATAAGTATGTGTACGCAGCAGACAGCCCTGTGGGCTGCAGAGGCTCAGTCACAGCCAGCCAAAGGTCTCCAAGAACAGACACCAAGCACACATCACATCACAAAGTCTCCAAGAACAGACACCAAGCAAGCACACATCACATCACAAAGGGGTACTTTCCTTTTTCTCTGAGGTGCTATGGATGAAGTTGGAGCCTTAAACATGCTAGGCAAGAAGATGCTCTGTTCTAGATTCCAACACATTAAGAGAATGCTCTTGGGAATGATGGAAGAGTTGCTGGATACCCGTGGAAGCAATTCTAATAGTCAATAGATATGTGAATGAAGTTCATGGCACTGGAATAAAAACTAAACATGTGAGTTATGGGAGATTTTATGAATATTTTCACATATTTTTTTGTGTAGGTACGCCTTAATTATATGAAGGGTTACTTTGCTATGCATCAAAAGATTTATAAGTCAGAACTCTAAAATCAAGTAAATGATGTCTTTGGATACACTTTGATTGGATTTTCCACACAGATAAAAACCCTAAAACAAAACAAACAAACAAACAAACAAACAAACAAACAAACCTGAAGAAGGACACAACGCTTAGCCAAAGGCAGGACTCATTTTTTAAACATGCTAAGCCTCTCGAGAGCAAGAATGCAGTCTCAGGCTTCTTCCACCTTTCCACAAAAACTATCAGTATGCTGCAGAGGGCTAAACAGACATCTGGTGCCACCACTGAAAAGTCTACCATAGTTAAAATGTCATACCCAAGCCAGGCCCTTGGGCACACACCTGTAATCCAGGCACCTGCAGAGCTGGGACAAGAGCACAGATTCAGGTGGTTCAAGCCCAGCTAAGCCTAGAGATTAAGACCTTGTCTCAGTTAGCCCACAGGTGGGAACCACCAAGGCTGCCTCCCCAATGCTGAGTTCTTGCTGTAACTTTCACACTCGCCATGCCAAGGATTGCCATCCACTGTCCTTTCCAGAGGCATGGGTGGAGTATCAACAAAAGAGGTACTGAAGTCTCAAGTCGCTAAGGAGAGAGCTTCAAAGACACGCACCCTGGAACACACGTCAGAGAGAACACTGGTTGTCGGAAAGCCACACAAAGCCACTTGGGGTGAGACCTGCATCCCAAAATCAAAGACAGAAAAGATATGGTCGTGCCAACATTTAGGGAGACAGAGGCTGGGCTCATAGTTCCAGGCCAGCCTGCACTACAGAGCAGACAAGCAGTGGTAGGTAGCTCAGTGATTGTGGCAGCAGCCATTAATCCCAGCACTCAGAGGCAGAGGCAGGCTGATCTCAGTTCCAGGCCAGCCTGGGACTCAACAAAACAACAACAAAAACCCAGCAACAACAAAATGGGGTGTGGGGGACAAAAACTAAATGTCAACTAATTTTCAGTGATCAAACTTTTAAATTCTAAGATAATATAAATGTTTTTAATAGACACACATGTACATATGCACACACAAGATACTTGAAATTAAATGAAATAAAAGGTTTAAGTAGATTGTAGGAGCTAAAACAAAAATTATCTACATTAATAAAGTATAAATCTCATGTTAGATGCTGATAATCATTCCATGGTGGACTTTGGAATCATTCTCTCCCGCTGACCTTTTCAAGGCTCTGCTAAGGCAGATTTAGCTTGCAGTTAGTTTTTAGAACCGCAGCCATCTGTAGAAGAAATCGAGTTAGACATAGGAAACAAATATTATTACAGACTTCAAATCCAGCTCTTTTAGTCTTCCTGTGTAGCCCAGGCTACCACTTACCACTTACCACCCACTGCCTCTTTCTACCAAGCTCTGGGATCTCAGCCCCATCATCCTTCCCCACTGGGCCCTTGAAATCATATACTTCAGCGTCAGTTAAAACACATGGAATTTGTTGAAGTTCTTAAGCTGATTGGGACATAGTTCGGAAAGTTTTCTGGTGGGAAACGTCCCTTGAAACATGTTTATATTATCTAGTGCAAAGCATAGACAATGCTAGCACACCAGCAAGCCTCATAAAACAGTGAAAGCTGTTATTCCAGCAAGTGATCGTTAACCTTGACTGTCAGCCTGATTAGATAGGAAGGCACCTTGATCAGGAAAGCACATTCTAGTGGGCCTTGCAGAGCCTTTCTAGAGGCTGCCTCTTCTGGGACAACAACGGAGGAAGAAAAGACCTGCTGGGACTGTGGTGGCACCATCTGAGAGGCTGGCCCCAGACGGGCAAGGTAGACTGAGGCAGCCTCTCGGTACAGGGACCTCTGTGCTTCCGGAGAGCCTGTGTACAGTGCTGCTGCGGTTCTCTGTGGACATAAACTCCACTTTCTCAACCATTCCTCAGGACTCCTGCAGGCCACTCCACAGGAAACCTTCAGTCCCAGACCCGTGATGTGCGACTCTCAAGTTGGACCACCCAGTTAATCTAAATTCGACTGTGTAAGTTAATCTAGTTGGACCCTTTTTAAAGTTTACATGTTGTATGTTCAGCTAGCCCTGACTAAGAGTATTGGCCACTGTGTCTCTTAGAAATATTAAGGACTGGACGGGTCAGTGCAGAATTTTAAACTGTCCGCCAGCAGGGTATGGTGGCTTTAATCCCAGCACTCTGTAAACAGAGGCAGGAGGATCTCTGAGTTTAAGGCCAGCCTGGCCTACAAATCCATAGAAAAGTCCTGTCTTAAAAATTAAAAAAGAAAAAAAGAAAATTATCTGCCCCCTTCTAGAAACAACTGAAGTTTAATCTAAAGTACAAGTATTGTACTAAGTCAAGTAAAATAGAAAAGAAACGATATTTAGCTTCTCTCTCTCTCTCTCTTTCTCTCTCTCTCTCTCTCTCTCTCTGAAAAATGGTCTTCCTATGTCACTTTATAGAAACAGTGGTGTTCCTGTTGCCCTTCCCAAGTAGCACTCATTAATTAGTTTAGTTTTGTTTGTTTTCCTTTTTATGGCTAAAAAAAATATGTGTAGGTTTGAGAAGAATAAACAACATTGGGATCAATATTTAATACTTTTCTAGCTCCAGTAAAACACTTTCACCTTGGTATAACTAAGAGGTACGCAGCCGCAGGCCAGCACAATGATTACCTTTAGGGGAGGGGTGTTGTTTGTTTGTTTTTGTTGTTTTCAGGGCAGGGTTTCTCTGTGTAGCCCTGGCTGTCCTGGAACTCCTGCTGTAGACCCTAGTGGCCTTGAACTCACTGAGATCCATCTGCCTCTGCCAAGTGCTGGGGTTTAAAGGCATGCACCACCTCTGCTTGGCAATGTCCATTTCTTCTTACCAAGTATCAAGCCTTAATTCTTCAGTTTGGATAAAGAAACTGGTGATCAGCCAGGCAAAGCAGTGCACATTTTAATCTCAGTACCAGGAGGCAGATGCTGGAATTCTCCATGAACTTAAGGCTAGCCTGGTCTACATATATGTAGTTCCAGGTCAGTCATGGCGGCTACAAATCTAGATTCTGTCTTAAAGTAAATAAATAAAAATAAAAAATAAAAACCAGGTATGGTGGAGCACACCTTTAATTTCAGCACTGGGGAGGCAGAGACAGGTGGACCTACTTGAGTTTGAGGCCAGCCTGGTCTACAAAATGCATTCCAGGGCTGCCAGGGATATGTAGAGAGACCTTGTTTCAAAATACAACACACACACACACACACACACACACACACACACACACACACACTGAGAGAGAGACAGAGAGACACAGAAACAAGCAGAGATCCAGGACCAAGACAGAGATTGAGGCTCAGCCATAAAATAGCCACCCATGAAGTCATTTATTTATAGCATAATAGTCAGCCTTCAGAACCTACACCAAACTCTACACTTGATTTAATTATTTTTTATGTTAATTTATGTCTATGTATATATATATGCCACTTGTAGTGGTGGCTCGGAGGCCAGAAAAGGGGGTCCAATCCCCTGGAGCTGGAGTTACAGGAGGTTGTGAGCTACATGGCCCAGCTGCTGGATCTAAACCAGGTCCTCTCAAAAAGCAGGAAGAGCTCTTAGCCTCTGGGTCATCTCTGCAGCCCTTTATTCTCTATTTTATATAGGTGTGTGTATGTGTGAGGGTGTGTGCGTGCATGCGTGCACTTGTGCACATGTGCACATATATGTATATCCTTTAGACAAGCACTTAACTGTTTCCTGTTCCTAGACTCAGATCTCTCATCTCCCCCTCCTGGACTCCTGGAAGCACCCCTTGCCTACCACTCATGCAGACCTTGCGTGCATCACTCTCACTGGCCTCCTATGATCCCCAGGAAAAGTGCTGACAGAGACAGTGCCTGATACAAAGCAGGTGGTCATTTAATAAAGACCAGCCTGAGAATCCCGAGGCTCAGGTTTATTCTGGCTCTGTCATTGCAAACTTGCTGACCAGCGAGACTCTATGCCTTTCTGCTTCTGGAATTATTTACCCATGAACCAAGAAACTGGACCCTAACTAGACTGACCTCTTCATATCTTTCCTACCTTTTTGTTATTCTGAATCTTTGTCTCCTACTGTGTTGGAAAAAACTTGGCAGAGTCACATAGTGTGCCTTGTCATTTGATTTTTTTTTTTTTTTGGTTTTTCAAGACAGGGTTTCTCTTGTGTAGCCCTGGCTGTCCTGGTACTCACTCTGTAGACTAGGCTGGCCTCGAACTCAGAAATCTGCCTGCCTCTGCCTCCCAAGTGCTGGGATTAAAGGCGTGCACCACCACTGCCTAGCCAGCAGGAGACCCTTGAAAGCAGGATTTAGGACATGACTTCAGACTTATGAATCCAACCTTAGGTATTGCTTATAAATCTACTTTGCTGCCAGGCAGTGGTGGCGCACGCCTTTAATCCCAGCACTTGGGAGGCAGAGGCAGGTGGATTTCTGAGTTTGAGGCCAGCCTGGTCTACAGAATGAGTTCCAGGACAGCCAAGGCTATGCAGAGAAACCCTGTCTCAACAGCCTATCCCCCCACCCCCCAAAAAAAAACTACTTTGCTGAGCTAAATAAATAACAGAAAGGGTTAGGTAAACCAGGCATGGTAGCACAGATTTGTAATCCTAATTGCTCTGATTTCAAAGCCAGCCTAATCTACAGAGGGAGACTTATCTCAAAAAGCAGCAAAGGAAAGAGGGACGGAGAAGAGGGGAAGGGCCGGAAACAGGATTGAAAACGACAGAAGTACCCTGTTTGGGGGCACACAGTTTTAATCCCAGTACAGAGGCAGGTGAGTTTGAGGTCTACATTGTGAGTTCCAGGGCAGCCTGAGCAACACAATGATACTTTGTCTTAAAACTACCAAAAAAGAAACAAACAAAAAGCAAAACAAGAGACCAGATGGCTCCATCCACTTGATCTGCAAAGTTCAAGCATTGAGATGCATCATTAGGAGGTGGATATCAATCTGTAGAGATTTTTGTCCTAGGAAGAATGTGGGTATGATAGACCACCTACAGTAGATACAAAAGTTTTGGTTCTTTTTTTTTTTAAAGATTTATTTATTTATTATATGTAAGTACACTGTAGCTGTCTTCAGACGCACCAGAAGAGGGTGGTTGTGACCCACCATGTGGTTGCTGGGATTTGAACTCATGACCTTCTGAAGAGCAGTTGGTGCTCTTACCGGCTGAGCAATCTCACCAGCCCCAGTTTTGGTTCTTTTAAAGGTGGTAAATGTCTAAATATTTTTTTAAAGCTGATCTGTCAAGACAACAGGGATGTCAGTGCCACTTCATTACAGCAGAACTTCCGAACTTTCTGTTGAGCTCTCACAGGCCCCAGGATCTTATGTAAGCCAATATTGTGTTTAATTTTTTTAAAGATTTATTTTATTTATTTTATGGGTATGAGTACATTGTAGCTGTACAGATGGCCGTGAACTATCGTGTGTGGCTGCTGGGAATGAACTCAGGACCTCTGCCGGCCCCTCTCGCTCCAGCGTAATACACTGTAGTTGTCTTTAGACACACCAGAAAGAGGGCATCAGATCTCATCAAGGATGATTGTGAGCCACCATGTGGTTGCTGGGATCCGAACTCAGGACCTTCAGAAGAGCAGACAGTGCTCTTACCTGCTGAGCCATCTCGCCAGCACCCCCACCCCCTCCACCCCCACCCCCGTGTTCAACTACTGTGCCTAAGAGATCCATGAAACAAAAGTGCCTCTAACCTGGAAGCCCCTGCCTAAGGACTGACGCTTCCTGAATGCTGGAGGCAATTGTTTCTGGGAGATGACAAGCCAGGAGTTTTCATTTCTTTAAAGGGGTTTGGTTGGCCCACCTGCACCTGACATGCTTGGTCACATGTGGACCTTGTCGGGCTGCCTTTCTAAAGTGGGACTTGTGGCCATTTTCTAGAAACCCAGAGATGGATCTGCCCAGAGAGTCCGTTAGCCTGGACAGTATTTAATTACCCCTTGGCTTTAAATTATGGGATTAAAGCCAGACAGTTGTGGCGCATGCCTTTAGACCCAGCACTCGGAAGGCAGAGGCAGGCAGATTCCTGAGTTTGAGGCCAGCCTGGTCTACAGAGTAAGTACCAGGACAGCCAGGGCTACACAGAGAAACCCTGTCTCAAAAAAAAAAACCAAAAAAACAAAAAAACAAAAAAAAAATGTGGGATTAACAGTTTATTTTAGCCGGGCGGTGGTGGCGCACGCCTTTAATCCCAGCACTTGGGAGGCAGAGGCAGGTGGATTTCTGAGTTCGAGGCCAGCCTGGTCTACAGAGTGAGTTCCAGGACAGCCAAGGCTACACAGAGAAACCCTGTCTCGAAAAAACCAAAAAAAAAAAAAAACAGTTTATTTTATTACCAGCTCATTTAAAAATTGAGGTTGTTCTTCTCTAATTGAACCTTCCTAGGGTAAATAAATAAATAGAATCAAGCCTTGTTTGTTTAAAGGTATTCTGTTAACAGTGACTTATTCACTCAAACATGATCGCCATTGTCTCTAAGGTCATTGTCACAGTTACTGACTGTGAGGGCTAACTAATCACCCTCAGGTGAATGGAGCTGGGTTCCCAGTACCACACTTGCCAGAGATACTGACCTAAGTGTTACTTGAGGTTCTAGCCCAGGCATTCCCCTACACTGGGGCATCGAGCCTTCACAGGACCAAGGGCCTCTCCTCCTATTGTTGACCAACTTGGCCATCCTCTGCTACATATGCTGCTGGAGCCATTAGTCTCCATGTGTACTCTTTGGTTGGTGGTTTAGTCCCTGGGAGCTCTGAGGGTACTAATTAGTTCATATTGTTGTTCCTCCTAAGGGGCTGCAAACCCCTTTAGCTCCTCTGGGTCCTTTCTCTAGCTCCTTCATTGAGGACCCTGTACTTAGTTCAATGGATGGCTGTATTTGACTGGTACTGGCAGAGCCTCTCAGGAGACAGAGGTTGGTGAGCAGGGGGAAGGGGGAGGGAATAGGGTTTTTTTTCTGAGAGGGGAAACCAGGAAAGGGGATAACATGTGAAATGTAAATAAAGAAAATATCTAATAAAAAAAATAGAAAAAAATTTAGAAAAGTCTGTTAGATGAGGGTGGGGGAGTCATGCTAAAAAGCAGCCAAATGGGCTGGAGAGATGGTTCAGCGGTTAAGAGGACCTAGGTTCTTCCAGGGGCTCTTCCAGGCTCTTCCAGGGAACCCAGGTTCAATTTCCAGCTCCCACATGGCAGCTAGCAACTGTCTTTTAACTCCAGGATACAACATGTCCACACAGACATACATATAAGCGAAAACCACCAATGCAAATAAAATAAAACGGTTTTTGTTGTTGTTGTTGTTTTCTTTATAAAAAGCATCCATATGGTGATGGTCTAACATGTTCACATTCTAGAACATTCTTTCCTAAGGTTGAGGGCATTCTTTGACAAGGCAAAACTTAGCTCTATCAGTCTTCTCCAAGGTCATGCTTCCCAGAGGAGACATTAGGCTCTGCTGTGCTTGGGTGACAATTAGGACCCCCCTGTTTTAAACCCCCTCCACCTTGTACTTGTTACTTGGTCTCTACACCTCAGTTTTGTTTTATCTGTTTGAGACCGGGTCTCATTGTGTAGCCCTGGCTGGACCCAGAGCCCTCTATGTAGTTCCTGCTGATGCAGAACTCAAGGGGAACTTCCTAGGGTGCTGAGATAGCATGACACCAGACGACTTTGTTTTTCTATGGTTTGTGTGTGTGTGTGTGTGTGTGTGAGTGTGTGTGTGTGTGTGTTTGTTTGTTTGTTTTTGTTTTTGAGAGGGCATATCACTAAGATAAGCGTAAGGCCTGTCTCACACCGACATTCACTTGCCTCAGGTCTCCACCCACATTCCATCCCTACCCCAGGGCTGAGATTATAGGCGTATACTACCACATTTGAGCCTTAGTTCTTCATTTTTATAATGGGTGTGGTGACAGGGTGAGAGGATTTGGCTCCCAGGTGGTTACACTTGGTGGAATGGAGTCTGATACAGTAACCAGTCTTGGTTCTTGTCACTGTTGAGATAGGACCTCACTATGTAGTCCTGGCTGTCCTGGAGCCCCCTAGGTAGAATGTTGGGACTAAAGGAATTTACCTCTAGCTGCGTCTGCCCAAGCCTCTGACTGTGATGAGCTGCAAACAAGCCTAGCTCTCATGGTTATAGAACTCCCTCCCAGGGCTGGATTGAAGAAAGAACATAACTCAGGCATGGTGGCACAAGTCTTTCATCCCAACACTCGGGAGGTAGAAGCAGGAAGAGCTCTGTGAGTTCCAGGACAACTTGGTCTATAGCAAGTTCCAGACTAGCCAGGACTCCATAGAGAGAACCTGTCTAAAAAGAAAAAAAAAGAGGAGGAGGAGGAGGAGGGAGAAAGAGAAAGGGGAGGAAGAACAACTAGAAGAAACACGAAATGTTTTGGGTCTAGCCCGGGACACCCTTATGTAGGAGTTTTAAGTTTCATCTTTTCAGAACGAAGACATTATAAGATCAGGGTCTGAGAGAATATGGAATTATTCCTGTCACCAATCCATTTGATTACCCCACCCAAATGGATTGCATTTCTCAAATTGCAATTGGAAAGTGTGGGTATCCTCAGGCAAAGCCAGGTTTCCTTCCGGGTGTGGGCAGACCCGGATCAAGCACCACCTTACACGTGCTAAGCATCGGCTCAGCCCTTGACCTTCTGCTCTGCCCATCTCTCTTCCATGCTCAGCTCCAGTTTTTACAGGAAGAACTCTCATCTTCTAGTGCTCATCTATCTATCATCTATCATCTTTTGGTGGCTCAGTGAGGAAAGGATTTGCATCTTGTTTAGAGATAAAATTGGGTTGTGTTTGTCTCCTTTGCTAGTGCTCCCATCTCATCTCCCCACTCCAGTCTCCCCATTGTCCTCAAAACCTGTTCACTGGTGACTCAGAGGCAGAGAGGCAGACGACAGATGTGACTCTATAGAGCATCCTCACCTCAATGGGAGGGACAAGGGCATGGGCACAGTGTACCCTCAGCTGGGTGTACCCTCAGCTGGGGACGCAGAAGGCAGGCTCTCTCTACCGTCTCTCAAAGGACACTCTGCCCTTCTGGATGTCGTGCCCTACTGCGGGACTTTGTCCTTTACAGATGACTAGATAGCTCTAGAAGAAAGTTGATAACCATCTGCCAAACTATTAAAGGAGAAAAAGTACCAGGAGCCATATAATTTACCACAGGAGCTGACACACCACACTTGACCCACTTGACAAACCCTGAAGCAAGCTCTGGCCCAGGCCCTGTTAAAAGCCTGTGGAGAGCAGTAACTGGCCTGACTCTCAACTGAAAAAGCCAGGAGTTACCCACCAGTCCTTACCAGACAGTTGGCCTTGAACAAGTAACTCACAAGCCTCCATTTTTCTTACCCTTTAATGGTTAGGAGAGATGAGTAGGGAGAAAGGATCCCCGTGCTTTACCTCCCCTGGGTAACCCTAAAGACTGGGTGAGGCAGTTCTTATCCTAACTCAGCCAGGTACCTACCAGACAGTAGAGAATCAACACACTGAGGAGCTTGCGGTGTGTACCTCATGCCTAATCCTCCCACTCAGGAGGCTCAAGCAAGAGGCTGCTGTATATCATGACCAGCCAGGGCTATGTACTGACATTGTCTCAAAAAAGTGAAAGTTTCCCCCTCCGAAAGACTCTAAAGAACCCACTGAAAAACTGCAGTAGAAGTCTGTCATGCCTGTGTCTGAAGGGGTGTTGTATGTTCATGTTTGTGTGAGTGTGTTCAGCAGCCAGGGGTCAACATCATGTGTCTTCTTCCTTCTGTCTCCTCTTTTATCAACTCTTTCATTTGTTACTGAGGGAGGCTCTCATTACATAGCCTTGTTGGGCCTAGAACTATGTAGACCAGGTTAGTCTCAGACATACAGAGATCTGCCTGCCTCTGCCTCCCAGGTACTTACTACATCAGAGGTGTGTACCACTGTGCCCTTTAAGTTTATTTTATTTTCATGATGCTAGAGGTCACACCCAAGACCTTGAACAAGCTAAGCCCACAACCTACTGTTGAGCTTTAGCCCCCAGACCTTTGTTTGTTTGCGGGTTTTGTTTGCTTAATTTGTTTTAGTGGGAGTGTGACAGACATCATGGAAGAAGCCAGAGGAAAGGCAGGGAAGCATTCGGAAGCAGAAGCCATCTTTTGAGAAGTGATGAAGGGCATTTATGTGCCAGTCATTGAGTTAGACATGCCAAGATGCCATTTTCATGGCATCTTCTCACCATCCTAAGAGATGAATCATGCTACAGCCAGGCCAAGAAAACAGTCCTGTGAGTGAGAAGCTGCCCCGTTGAAGGCCTGGAGGGTTCCTGGTGAGCCACAGGGCTATGTCCACGGCTGAAGAAACAGGGTCACACAGCAGTGAAGAATCATGGTCGCAGTGGCAACCACAGCAAAAGGATAGTCCGTGAAGGCAAATAGGTGGAATAATAGTAATAATAATAATAAATAAAAGCAAATACTTTGGCATTTGGATGAGAGTTCAGCCTGCATTTAAAGTGAGTCTTCTAATTTGAATAATATAGAAATAAATCATCCTCCACAGGCAAGCCCTGTAGAGCCTTATCTCATGGGTGGTTCTATTTTCTTTTTTTTTTTTTTTTTTTGGTGGGGGTGAGGCATGTTTCCAGACAGGGTTTCTCTGTGTAGCCCTGGCTGTCCTGGAACTCACTCTGTAGACCAGGCTGGCCTTGAACTCAGAAATCCATCTGCCTCTGCCTCCCAGGTACTGGGATTAAAGGCGTGCGCCACCACTGCTGGGCCTCATAGGTTGTACTAAATGTCAAGTTCTCGTCAATATTAACCATCTAAGCCAGCCATTGAAACCTTGTAGTTGTAAGTTTTTTATTTAACTATGATCACGTTCTCTCTTCTTTATTAGATAAATACCAGCAAACTCAAAAGATCATGGCTTCCTGAATCACACACGCAGAAGGACTAGGATCATCTGAGATGCCAAATATTTAGTAGATAAACATGAACGAGTGATAGAGCTGAGGGTGGGACCCACTAGAAGGCACTTGCCTGCCATGTTCAAAGCTCTGGACTCCATCCCCATCCAGGCAAGTAAGCAACAAGTGAACAACCTCCACGTGAGCCTACCACTTTGAAGCAAAGTGAGCATGGTACAGTCAAGGCTTCTTTGAACTCCTGATCCTCCTGCCTCAGCCTCTTGAGTGCTCGGGTTAAAGGTTGTGTCTCCACCGCTGACTCTGAAATTCTTGTTGGCTTAGTGACTTCAGATACAAAATATGCCCTACGTTTTTGGTGGTACATGTGTTTTGTGGGTGTACAGGGCATCAGAATCCCCTGGAGCTGGAGTTGCAAATGGTTGTGAGCTGTCATGTGCCTGCTAAGGATAAACCTGGGTTCTATGGAAGAACAGTCAGTACTGTTAGCCATTGACACTGAGCCATCTCTTTAGCCCCTAGCATGGTCTGTGTTTTTAAACTACTTTTTTTTTTCTTTATCAAAGAGCTAAGAATTAAATTCAGAGCCTATCGTGCCTGGGTTCGATTATTACATTAAACCTCTGGCCTAATCTTTGTTGGTTTTATCCTCTCTCCAATACATTGGAAACTATAACACATAGGAATATATGTCCTTACTCTATTATAGCTCATAAATAGACATTTGACTCATCATAGATTGCTTTATTAAGCAACAATTTCACTGGGTGTGCTTGTGCACACCTTTAATCCCAGGTGGATCTCTGTGAGTTCACGTGGTCAAGTGAGACCCTGCCTTAAGCACCAACAATAATGAGAAAGAGAAAGACGGAGAAGGGAAGAAACAATGGCAAGAAAGAATATTTAAGAGTCTCCTTTATCACCTTTTATTGAACTTTTTATTCTTTCCTATTTCAGAACTCACTGAGAAGAAAAAACACCTTTCTGTCTCTGTCTCTCTGTGTCTGCCTGTTTGTCAGTCTATCTGTCTGTCTGTCACTTGAGGGAAGGGTTTAATGAAACAGGGTTTCTCTGTGTGGTGCTGGCTGTCCTGGAACTTGCTCTGCAAACCAGGCTGGCCTCAACCTCAGAGATCTGCCAGCTTCTGCCTCCCAAGTGCTGGTTTTAAAACCACCACTTATCAGAAACATGCCTCATAAAGTACTGATCAAAGACTGAAAATTGAGTTCTGTGTCTTCGTAGAGATTCAGCCACATCTGGTGGTTCAGGTTGGAGACACAACTGGCAACTGAATGCTTCTCTGTTTCCATGCTGTCTCTCAGATGATGCTAGATAGCACATAACTTTCAGCCCCGAGAATCAGGAGTGTCTGAGACCCATTTTGATCGTCTGTATTTTAGTAACAATGATGTTATGTCTAGAGAAGTCACTTTGGATTCTGGATAGTTTCCTCTTTTAAAAAGCTTAGATCCTCTGATGTTGTGTGTGTGTGTGTGTGTGTGTGTGTGTGTGTGTGTGTTTGGTTTGTTTTTGGGGTTTTGGATTTTCTTTTTTTTTTTCTTTTTTTGGTTTTTCCAGACAGGGTTTCTCTGTGTAGCCCTGGCTGTCCTGGAACTCACTCTGTAGACCAGGCTGGCCCCGAACTCAGAAATCCACCTGCCTCTGCCTCCCAAGTGCTGGGATTAAAGGCGTGTGCCACCACTGCGTGGTGGGTTTTAGGTTTTCAAGACAGGGTTTCTCTGTGTAGTCCTGGCTGGCTGTCCTGGAATTTAATCCGTAGACCAGGCTGGCCTCGAAATCAGAGATCAACCTGCCTCTGCCTCCTGAGTACTTGGATTAGAGGCATGTATCACACCTGGCTTTGCTTAAATGTTTTTAAAGATTGGAAACTGGAAACACAACAAGAGGCAGTTTGTTCCAGTTACTCCCAAGGAGATTGTGAACTGTCAAGCACTGCTAACAAGTGGGGGGGGGGGGGGGGGGGGGGAACCAAGTGAATGCTGCCCAGCCTGTGTGGAGAGGCTGTTCTGAGAGGAAACTTCAAACATTCTGATTTCCAAAAGACTGACTAGGGCTCTGTTTAATAATTAGTGCTGTCAGGAATGAGTAATATTTACCTGTTCAGAACAGTACCGAGGAAAAGCCAATACCTTGCCAGCCAGGTGCCACATTTCCCACAGTTAGTATAAGGAATGGATGGAAAATCTTTACTTATTACTCCTCGCTGCTCAAACCCCCCACTCTACCATTTTACATAATGTGCCAGGTGTTATTAAAAAAAAAAAAACACAATGCCAACCTTAGCCTGGGTCCTACATGGAATCAGCAAGAGGTGCCAGTGAGAATACACAGTTAAGCAATGACTTGGCAGAAGCTAGCTCCATCTAACCTGTCTGTGAAGCTCCTGGAACCCGGTGTTGTCCCTCCATTTGAATGAGTGGCATAGGGTGCTTGTTCTTCATGACCCCAGATAACTCACACACTACAAGGAACTTGCTGGCATGTCTGTGCAAGTTGTTCACTGTAAGTCTAATAATTTTACAGGGATAGTAGTTCACAGAGATGCCTTCGTGGTCCTGGAAGCATATGCTCAGGAAGTTTACAACGACTGTAACTGATTAACTGATCTTTAACATCCTCGTGCAATATGAGTTCAGATGACATTGTTGGATGCCTTTTAGATTTTGGCAGAAACGCCTTGGGGTCATTAGTTATCTGTCAATCATTTACAAATCCTTTCTGAAAGCAGTTAGCAAATAGAGTGTTACCATTATAAACGTGTATTCTTTATAAACGTGAGTCATGCTGAGTGCAGTACTAATGGGCTCACTGGGGTGAGAAAGGTGTTTAAGACAGAACCCTGGTGCAGAAGATCCCCATGGTCGTCAAGTGGAAATGGTGAGACTGTCCCTTGAATGGGAAAAACAGTTCCTAAAACAAGAGGCTCTGAATGACTTTGTGTCTGCCTCCACAGAGTCACTGGTAAGCTGCTTGTTGACCGTGGCTAAGGGTGAATGCTAAACAGCTGTTATTTGAACTGTGTGTGAACGATACTTCAGTCTCTCCTTCAGAAAAACGTGCTCCTTTCTCACCAAGTACAAGTATTCCCATTTCTGTTAAATTAGCCTGAGAGATAAGCTTCAAAAGACCGAGGTAACTCATTAATGCAGTGCCTCCTCAGCTTGCCAGGAAGCTGTGCAGCAGAGTGGGTAGAGACTGACAAATTAGCAAGCTGCACTCAGGAAAGTCCTGGTGGGGCACTCCAGGGAGATTCTTTACCCCTTTCTAACCCTCCCTCCAAAAAGGATCATTTAGTCAGAGGCAGGCGGCACAGCCAGAAATCCAGTGTGTGTACTGCTGTGTCTTCTGTCAGCCACGAGCAAGAAAGAGAAGCAGAACAAATCACACAATGATAAGTTAAACTCCAGGACCCTTCTACAGGGAGCCAGGCAGTGTGTGCTAGCAGCGACTGCTTACAATGGTATGTTAAACTCCAGGGACCCTACAGGGAGCCAGGCAGTATGTCCTAGCAGTGACTGCTTAGAACTGGGGCCAGATGACAAACTTGGGTATCTCTACAATTCCCTTGAGGCCTGTTCTCACCTATGATGCCAAGTCACATAGCTCTTTTGATTAGGTGACAGAGTCTCATTATGATGCATAGGCTGGCCTCAAACTAGCTTGGTCCTCCTATCCCAGCCTCCGGTGTACCTGGGTCTCAGGTGTGTGCCACTATGCACCTGATGACTTTCTTCACACGTGTGAGGGGAAGTAGGTATCAGTTGCATGTGCCATGATGTCTGCATATGTTCTGATAGATCACCTTCTCTCTCACACGCAACACTGTACTCTTTCCCGGTACAGCACACATCTGTCTGCGATTTTACTTCTCACCATGACAACCACTGAACGTTATCACTTGTGTTGTTTTCTTCATAAGGATTTCCAGGCTCAGTGAGGCCAAGCATTGGATCTAGAGAGAGAGCTTGGTGCTTAAGAGAACTTGTTGCTCTTCCATAGGACTCAGGTTCAATTCCCAGCACCCATATGGCAGTTGACAACTGTCTGTAACTCCAGTTCCAAGGGTTCTGGTACCCTCACAAGTCCATCCATCCATATATACATACATACATACATACACACATCCATCCATCCATATATATAAAGGCAAAATACAAATGAGCATAATATTAAAATAGATAAATCTTTCTTTTTTTGGTTTTTCCACAGAGGGTTTCTCTCTGTAGCCCTGGCTGTCCTGGAACTCACTCTGTAGACCAGGCTGGCCTCGAACTCAAAAATCTGCCTGCCTCTGCCTCCCAAGTGCTGGGATTAAAGGAGTGTGCCACCACCGCCCGGCAAAATAGATAAATCTTAATCAACAAACAACAACAAAACAAAAACAAAAACCAGAGGTTAAACATTCATTGCCCTGGGAAGAGGCAGAGCATAGTTCTGAGCTTTCTGATCCCAAATGCCAGGCTGCTGAGTGTCTTCCCTCAGGACCAGCCCTCCTGCCAGGGGGATCTCACCACAGGTCACACTTTGGTGGTTTGCATGTGTCTCCCCAGACCATATGGCTTAAAAATGAAGTAGAGCAGCCGTCAGCCTTATGACAGGACCTGGTAGACTACACTGTCCCGTTACTGGATACTGTACCAATGCTTTCAAAATGTGTCTCCAAACTAGGACAGGCATGCGAGAAGACCACCTGTTCCAGAGTGTTGCACATGTGAACATGCCTGGAGAAATACATGATCCTGCAGTTTTCATCTCAGTTCAAAGAATAGGTATTTGTGTTGTAGCTCTTACACCTTAATCCCACCAACTCTGGAGGGTGGGAACTTCAAGGCATAGTGTTACACAGTGAGCTCAAGCCCAGCCTAGACATCTTAGTAAGTCCCTACCCCAAAATAAAATAACTAAATTAAGGCATGCTGACACAAACCAGTAAGTAATTCCTGTACTTAGAGTGGGGAGTGGAGGTAAGAGGAGCAGGAGTTCAAAACTAGCCTTGGCTACATATCCATTTGGAAGACAGTCTGGGCTACATGAGACCCTGGTTTTTTTTTGTTTGTTTGTTTTGTTTTGTTTTTTCGAGACAGGGTTTCTCTGTATAGCCCTGGCTGTCCTGGAACTCACTCTGTAGACCAGGCTGGCCTCAAACTCAGAAATCTGCCTGCCTCTGCCTCCCCAGTGCTGGGATTAAAGGTGTGCACCACCACTGCCCAGCTGAGACCCTGTTTTTAAAAAGAAAATGATGCCAGATGTGGTCGCATATGCCTTTAGTCCCAGCACTTGAAGGCAGAGGCAGGCAAATCTTCATGAGTTTCCGGGACAGCCAGAGCTGTGTTACCAGAGAAATTATGTCTCAAAGAAATCAAGAAAAGAAAGGTAGAAGGAAAGAAGGAAGGGAGGAAGAAATCAGACTGGTGATTAGCTGGCTAGCGCAGTTCTTGCCTGGCATGCATGGAGCTCTGGTTCAGTCCACAGTGCGCACACATACAAACAAGTATTTTTGAATTCACCATTTGTTGATGGGCTGCAGTGTAGCTCAGTGGTAGAGCCATTGGCTACATACCCAGCACTGGATTTAAAAACAAGTTTAATCTAAGTGAACAGCATGGGCCATATTGGTTGCACTGGGACATAGGACTTAACGCTCAGAGACACGGTCTCTGCCAGCACCCTTACCTGGCTGGTGGGAGCGACCCTGTTTCAAATTGCTTACTTTCCATGCATAGGTAGCAACCAAACCTCACCTTCCTAAGGACACATGGATGTGTAACCAAGGGACTTTCCACATCCCTGTGAAGCACAGTCACAATGTGACCACTGCTAATTTGTCCTTCCCGGGTTCACAGACCCCAAGCCTTCCAAACTTGACAGTCCAACCTGGAAGAAGTACAGAGGAAAAGGTCTGCACTCTGCCCTCTCACCCTCCACCCGCTTTCTCTCCATCCAGCATGTCCATCTGAGGCTCTATCCCAGCATCTCAACTGAAATGAAGGAAGAAAAGGGATGAAATGAAAATCCTTCAGTATCAAGCACTAAGGACCAAGAAGATAAGGGTATAAATTCTACAATAATTGCTGTATCTGTTGGGTAGTAATTTTTTATTGGATATTTTCTTTATTTACATTTCAAATGTTTTCCCCTTTCCATGTCTTCCCTTAGGAACCCCCCATCTCATCACCCCTCCCCCTGCCTCTATGAGGGTGCTCTCCCACCCACCCACCCACTCCTTTCTTCCCATTCAGTTCACAGACCATATCAAGCCCAAGAAGAAGGAAGACCAAAGTGTGGATGCTTCAGTGCTTCTTAGAAGAGGGAACAAAATACTCACAGGAGGAAATGTGGAGACAAAATGTGGAGCAGAGACTGAAGGAAAGGCCATCCAGAGACTGCTCCACCTGGGGATCCATCCCATATACAGTCACCAAACCAAGACACTATTGTGGATGCTGGGAAGTGCTTGCTGATGGAAGCCTGATATGGTTGTGTCCTGAGAGGCTCTGCCAGACCTTGTCAAGTACAGACTCAGGTGCTTGCAGCCAACCATTGGACTGAATGTGGGAGTCCCAGAGGGAGGAGTTCGAGAAGGGACTGAAGGAGTTGGGGTTTGCAGCCCCATGGGAGAAGCAACAGTGTCAACCGGCCAGAACCCCCGGGAATTCCCAGGGACTGGACCACCAACTAAAGAATACAGGCTCCAGCACATATGTGGTAATTTTTTTCTAGATCCTTCTGGTCTTGAACTCGATCTGTAGTTACAATTGACAGTGCACTGCTACTTTCTCCCCCTGAGCACTGGAAGCCCCGGGGTGTGCCAGCACTTCCTGCATGCTAGGCAGATACTCTAGCAACTGCTAGGTGAAAGTTTGTTACAAGAAATGTTCAAATGTTGAGGCAAATTTTACATGCATGCATACACCCATCTATCTAGTTTTTTTTCCTTAAGTAAATCAATAGCTTTATTTTTCTTCAATAAAGAGCATGGTTATGATAGGCCATTCTACATTTCTTCAGTATAGAGTATACAAATATACACAGGATACAGTAAGAAAATCAATAGCTTTTTCATCCATACACAATTAGAAAATTAGTCTGAGAAGAGGTTTTGTGATGCAAACTAGAATAGAATATATAAAAAATCTGAGACGTGCAGGATGGAAATCCAGCTGCCTAGGGCCTGTCCATCAGAGGGGAGGCTCAGGATAGAAGTCCAGCTGCCTAGGGCCTGCCCATCAGAGGGGAAGCCAGGTCTTAGATGGTTTTGGAGTTCAGCTGAGGGATTGTGTTGATCTTCAGGAGTCTGCTGCTGGCATACTTGTTCTTGACAGCAATGAAACTGGGGAGGTTGTCATCGATGTTCACGACATTCTTGGTCATGTGCTGTATGACTTCCAGAACTTCACTCTCCGTGTAGCCTGTGTAATACTGCTGCTTTAAATTCCATTTTCCTTGGCCGAGCACCTTCTGAGACAGGCAGGAAGCTGCTGCTGCGACCTGAGAAGGATGGTAATGCACCATGTCATAGTCGAAGAGTGTCAGTTCCATCAGATACTTGGCTAATGTGTGTTGTTCAACATCCACCTCCCTGGCTTTTGAAGCTTGCCTTAAGAAGTGAAGTGGCAGGGCTGGAGAGATGTCTCAGGGGTTCAGAGCATTGACTGCCCTTCCAAAGGTCCTGAGTTCAAATCCCAGATCTGATGTCCTCTTCTAGAGTGTCTGAAGACAGCTACAGTGCACTTACATATAATAAATAAATAAATAAATAAGTCTTTAAAAAAATAAAAACTAAAAAATTAAATAAAAAAAAAGAAGTGAAGTGGGAAAGGCCAGCCCAATTCAAATTCTTTCAAAATCAGAGTCTCCATTTCTTGGATTTGGGAATTGGTGTAAGCATTATCTGTGATATACACAAAGTCTTCGATATTTGGAGGAAGCATCTCCTCATATTTGGAAGCCAGGAGCAAAGCTGTGATCCCAACCAGCTGCAGCTTCTTCCCACAGACTGGCTGAGCCTGTAGGAACTGGTCCCTGATGGCAATGCATATGTACAGAGTTTCCTGCAGAAGCCTAAACTTGGAATGTGCTTGGACCAGCCAGTCCACCAGGATGGTACATATATGTCCATTTATATCTCTTCCATCTAAGAAGTATGGATTGATGGACTGCAAAACCTCAAGCTGCCTGAGATACTGGTAGATGTCCTTCAGGTAGTCACTACAGAGCTGGGGGTTCTCCCCGTCCTCGTGATCTATGTCTTCAATCTTGCAGAGCAAAGCATCAGAGAACGTTAGGCAGAGGCTCTCTTCCATCATGGAGACATCCTCAGAGGCAGGAAGAGGGTCCTTTGGAGCCAGCGCCTCCATCTGCACTGGCCTCACAGAAGCTGTAGGTTTCAGCTGTTTGTTGACATTTGTCACTTTAGTGGGCCGTTCTGGTTCTAACTTTATTTCCAATTTCTTCTAAAACTGCCCGCCGGATAGTCACATGGCTCTTAGCTTTAGGATTAACTCCTGTGTCAATATTCTTCAAATCACTGGACACCGTTGGGCAGGTGTCCGAGCAGCGTCATGAGGGCCACCCTGGCAAGTGCAGACGAGGCACAGCCACTCTGGTCTTCTATACCGGTCTTCTACTCTGTTGGGAGACTCAGGGCCCCCTCCCCCCATCTACTTAGTTTAAATGTAGCTCGATAGGATATGAATGGCTTAGAGAGATGAGGGCTGTGATGTGCTTTAGTTACCTAGAGATAGATTCTCTTCCAGGCAACTGAGAGAATAAAACAAATTTCAAAATTCAATTATTATTTTTTAATACTTATTAATTATTTTGGTTTTCTGAAACAGGGTTTCTCTGTGTAGCCCTGACTGTCCTGTGTAGACCAGTCTGGCCTCAAACTTATAAAGATTCACCTGACCTCTGCTTCCCAAGTGCTAGGATTACAGGCATATGCTACCACTGCCCAGCCTTTACTTTCAAACATTATTTTTTCATTTACAATGAGCTATGTATAACAAATGATGCATAGTAGGCTTGGTAGTATTTTCCATTGAAATGTTTTAAAGTCTCTCTAGGCTAATTTCCTCTTTTTGTGCCATTTGCTTCTTTCTTTCTTTTTTTTTTTTTCCTTAAAGATGTATTTATTTTTACTTCAAGCGTATGAATCTTCTCTCTGTGCGGATGTCTGCTCACTATGCATGCGGCATGAGCAGAGCCACCGGAGTGGAATTCACAGACAGTTGTGAGCTGCCATGTGAGTGCTGGGGACCAAACCAGGCCCTTAGAAAAAGCAGCGAGTTCTCTTAACCACTGGGCCACCTCTCCAGCTCCTCCTTTGGCTTCTGTGGGGGAAATTATTGCTGCATAGCCCAGGATGGCCTTGAGCTCACCATCCTCCTGCTCCAATCTGTGAGTGCTGGAATTACAAAGTATGTCACAATACTCAGTCGAGCCTGGGGACTTCCATATGCTAAACTTGTATGTTCCATTATTTAGCTATACCTGAGTTGCTCCATTTTAGCTTCTAGAAGATATGTTATATGAACAGTGACATTTCAGACTCCTAAATAATTTTTAAGAAAAAGGCTGCTTTGCAGAGTTCTGTGTCCTTTAGCCTATACACAGGGAGATTTCTGGCATGTCATGTTGTTGTTTGATTGTTCAAAGAAATAACAGCAAGGAAATAACCGACAAGAATTGACATCCTATGATTTCTTAAAATCCCTTTAATCTCACCACTCTGGAGGCAGAGGCAGGGGGATCTTTGAGTTTAAGCCCAGACAGGGCTTCAGAGTGAGTTCCAGGACAGCCAGGGCTATGTAGAAAAACCCTACATACAGGATTTTGGGGAAGCAAACAAACAAAATAACAAAACAACCAAAAAAAGAAACAACACCCAAAGTTGTATTCTGGGCTCCCTATGCACAAGCACACAGTGTACCATTCTACCCCCTACACACACAGTTGGCTCCCCACAAACACATACACACTCAGATATACAGAAATTTTCATAGATATATGAAAAATGCATTCATTATGCATGTATCATTTTGCTCAAATTTTATCTCAAGGTATTTTGCTTTATGAAGGTAAAGAAATTACTGTTTCAGACCAATGACCAATACACAAGCAAGCTAGTGCCTTATCTAATAAACATACAGGATTGTTTTTTAAGGTAACTGGTCAAGTGGTAAGTGAATGGCCATGAGCTTGCAAGTGTTACCTGTAGAGTTTCAAAGTGTCAATCATATCTACAGTCATCATTTGAAGAATTAATGCCGGCCAATGTTATCATCTAAAATGTATTTGCAGAGGTCAGAAGAGCAGTGTCTGTCCTTCTCCATGCCAGAAGCAGTGACATCAAAGGGCCATGTCACAGTTACAAGCTGCAGTTTACTTAGTGGATTTTTAAGGTGGTTTGGAGTTTTATCCACTAAGTATGATCTCCTGACCCCTTGGGTTTACAACTTTCCACTCTCTGGGCTGCAGAAGAACCCCTCCTTTTCTGAGTTAATCATTTCTTTGCCATTATCTGCCAAGAGTTCTTATCTCTTTTGCTGTCACTTTATAACAGGGTCCTCTTATCAACCAGCACGGGGTCATGTGACTAGTCAAAGCCTATTGAAAGCTTCCTTTCCTCTGATTAGAAACCATCATGAAACTGGAGACATGGTTTACAGCAGGTCACGCATGCTGGAAAAAGTGCAGAGTCCAGGAGAACATGGACTGGAGCCTTTCTGAATTCTGTTTTTTCCCCCTTTTTTCTTAACTTTCACTAAGGAAATGAGGGTTACTGTAGTCTGAGGTTTCCTTTCCCAAGGTCACAAAATATGACAAGCTGCAATCTTTCCCATGTTCAATGATTTCTGCTGTAATCCAAAGGACTGCCAATAATTTCGCTAAGAATGTCTACTAGTTTGGATACTGGGGATTTTCAAGAATTTCTTAAGCATGGACTTACAGCTCTTGGTAAGTAGGAAGCCACTCTCTTAACATCTGGCTGTTTTGTGCTTCTATGGGTAGATTTGTGTTTTAATGCACTACTTTGCCTGTGATAATTATTAAAAGCACACAATAAGCCCACATATATATCACATATTTATTTTTCTTGAAGTTGAAAGAAGCAAATGAGTAATTCAACACATGAATATCATTTATTATATCTGGTGTTTGGGGATGTCATTGTATTAGATCAACTTAGCAAAAAACTTAGGATTTTGAGACAGGGTTTCTGTATAGCTCTGGCTATCCTGGAACTCCACTCTGTACACCAGGCTAGCCTCAGACTCAGAGATCCACCTGCCTCTGCCTCTGCCTCTGCCTCTGCCTACCAAGAGCTGGAATTAAAGGTGTGTGCCATTACTGCCCGGCAGAAAATACAGTTTTTAATCATCTATTTCAGCCTTAACAATTTCTGATCATTTTGAATCAACCATCCCAAGTAAAATTTTGAACAGTTTGAAATATAAGCAAATAACATTGATCAACGATTGATCAAAAAACTACCTAACAGGGGGCTTCCCAGCACTGTGACATTTCAAGGAATTGAAGCATGAGGTGTCTCATTCACTGAGATCCTATAGAAATGTTTGTTTGTTTATTTTGTTTCTTGGCAAATGAAAGTCACTCAAGAAAAACAAAGCGAAACTATTACTAAAGGGTTCTGGGTGGGGATTTACTGTGACAGTGACTTGCTTTTATCCACAGAAATAACCACATACTCTCCCATAAGTGGAACCTAGAGTTTGGGCACTTTCCAGGCAAGCAATCACTGGGCTACATACCTAGACACCTAGCCACCACATGGAGCATCTGGGGGTTCCTAGTTGTTCTTTGGGGATGAGTGAGGCTTGGGTTTTGTTTTTGTTTTCCTGAGAGACTAGGAGTCTCATTAGGTAACCTAGGCTGGCCAGGAACCTGCTCTGCAGTGACTCTCCTTGTCTTTCTCCATAATACCGGAATCATGGGTGCGAGCCACCATGCCTGACTCATTTTTTTAAATGATAAACATCCACACACATTACATTTATACCAATATAGAGCCATAAACTTGGTAATTTTATCATAAATTTAGTAAATACAGTAACATTCAGTTAATCCTAAAAGTTAAAGACAAAGAAAGCAATTTCCAGTAGATTGTGACCCTGCTGGAGAGCGCGCCCCCTTTGCTTCCTCTGGACCTGAGCCTGGGTCGACCCTTCTCCGGAGTTCCTTGCACCATCAATGATCGCCAGTCTAGTCTCAGTTAGAACAGGATAATCAGGGCCTCAGCTTTGTCCCTTTTCCTGGGGGCAGCCTGCCGACTCCACCTAAGGCACTGATTGCGGGTTTTTTTTTTTTTTCTTTTTTTATGGTCCAACTACGCCCTGAAGTATCAATTGAGGAAATGTTCACCAAAAAAAAAAACGTTCTGTACTCAGGAAAAAAGAAAACACAGGGAAGTGAGTGCAGAAAGAGAAAGAGCGCATGGCTCTTCAGAGGGCAGGGAAACCAGAGCTTTGTGAGCTTTGCATCCATTGAACGCTGAGCATTTCACTTGGCGTGGGAACGTGGCAGGGGTGCGGGCAAGCGGGTGAGACAGGCGCGTGTACCAGAGAAGCGTGCTCCGGGCTCGCACCAGCGCAGGGCTACCTAGGATCTGAGACCACACACGCGGTGCCCTCGCTGGGTCACTAGTCCACCCGTGAATGAAAAGATGGCAAGGCAGCAAGCGGAGTGCAGTCGAGCTGAGCTGTTTTTACCCACTGCACCGCAGTAGATCCTCAAAGGCTCTGCTAGAACTGCGGCGGGATGAAACTAGAACGGATTGACCTCCAAGGGGCTGTTGGGCCATACCTCCCCAGAACCATACCGAAGGAGCCTCGTCCACCACTGGACCAGCTTACACCCAAACCCCAGGCTTGCCTAAGCCCTTCAGATCGCTAGATCTCAAAATGACTAGTCAATTCTCCCAAAGGGGTAGGAGGGGGAAGAGTGTAGGAAAAAAAAAAGGAAGAGAAGGTGGCAGTGAGGAAGAGATGGGGGTGGGGAGAACCTTCTCGTCATTTCCATAGAAGCCATCTATAGAGTATTTAGGCATTTCTTCCCTGGTTTTATATCCCTCTAGATAATTTGGAGAGTGTTCCCACATTTCAGTGACTGGAAAGCGGAAAGCGGCTACAGGCACCTAGATTCCCATCTATTTACCCAGGACCACTCGGGGAGCCTTGGCAGCAGTGAGCTGTCTGAAAGCCAGGGCGGTGAGGTACCTTCAGACTGGGGCCTCGAAGATGCTGAGCCCATACCTGAAAGAGTTGAGCTCGCTTGCTCTTTCTCTGTGTGTGTGTGTCTCCCTGTCTCTGTCTCTCTTTGTCTCTCTCTCTCTCTCTCTCTTTCTTTCTTTCTTTTTCTGAGACAGGGCTTCTCTGTGTAGCCCCTGGCTGTCTTGGAACTCACTCTGTAGACCAGGCTGGCCTCCAACTCAGAAATCTGCCTGCCTCTGCCTCCCAAGTGCTCGGATTAAAGGCGTGGGCCACCACTGCCCACCTGAGAGTTGAGCTTTTAAGGTGTCTTTTTCATTGCACTGGGCAGGCTGAGGCAGACGGATGCCCTCCCTACCCTTGGGCAGCTACAGAGCAGAGTACCTGGGTAGTTTTTGAGATGGCAAACTGCAGGCAGCCTTGTGTGGGGACTAGCTGAGGTTTCCAACACCAAGCTCCACATAGTTGTTTGAAGTGTTTGAAACTTGAAACACAAAACCAGAAAGCTAGAAAAGGTTCATGGAGAACAAATCCTGGCTTGGTCCTGCTTTAGCCCTTGATTTAACTCCTCTACCTGGCCCATTGGCCGAGGTGATCTGAATTCAGTCATAAACAGGAGTTGAGCTATACAAACCCTTAAGAACAGTCTCTTGCCAGGGTGGTGGTGCCCCACGCCTTTAATCCCAGCACTTGGGAGGCAGAGGCAGGTGGATTCTGAGTTTGAGGCCAGCCTGGTCTACAGAGTGAGTTCCAGGACAGCCAGGACTACACAGAGAAACCCTGTCTCAAAAAAAAAAAAAAATTAAAATCTTATTTACATTAGTATTCTGCCTCCAAGTATGTCTGTGTGAAGGTGTCAGATCTCCTAGAACTGGGGTTACAGACAGTTGTAAACTGCTATGTGGGTGTGGGGATTTGAACCTTGGTCCTTTAGAAGAACAGCCAAAGTTCTTAACCTCTAAGCCATCTATCCAGTCCCCTCAGAACCCCTTTTCTAACTAACTAGTTTTCTAACTAGAGTCAAAAATTTCTTGCTTGCTTTACAAAAGCTCACTGACTGTCAGCATAGTGAGCTGTAAGTAGAGCCCCAGCAACAGCAACTTATCTCAGATCTGCTCCCTCTCCCCCTTCCTCTCTCTGATATGGGGAGGGGATGTAATTTAAAGTTGGTCAGAGTTCCCTAAAGAATGTAAATAGCTCTTTGTATTCCTTTGCATTCTGTAATGGAAATCGCCCCTAGAATTCAAAAGGGTGAAGTGAAGACTTTGGCAATAACCTCTTCGGAGGTAAAGGTGGATGTTAAGGAAGATGAGAAGGAAGTACCGGTGGTCCTAGCTTAGGGTCATTATAGGGTGCACATGGCAATGCACATGGCTGCTGCATGCATACCAAGCTAAGGACATTCACAGCATCCATGCTCCTTAGTATGAGGAAAATGGGGAGGTCACTTGAGTCACTAAGTTCAGAAAAGGGGATCTATCCAAATTGTTGGCCTATGGGGGAAGAGGATAGCAAAGCCAGTTTAAACAGCTTGTTTTGAAAGACTTTGTTCCCTCCCAGCTCAAGAGCATCCCCTCAAAGGACCTGTGTAAGGTCACTCTGCTAGTTTTTAAAACCTTCCAGGTTCTAGACAAGGAATGACATTACTTTCATTACTTTTTGTCTTGTTCTCTCTCTCTCTCTCTCTCTCTCTCTCTCTCTCTCTCTCTCTCTTTCTCTCTCTCTTTCTCTCTCTGGGTTTTGAGAGTCTCAGTGTGTAGTGGATGTTAGCCTCAAACTGCTAAGTGCTGGGATTCCTGGCTGGCTACAAACAACACTTGGCTGCTACCACTCTCAAGACTTGGGCCTGACTACCCCCAACACCTGGCCATAGTTTATCATTCCCAATTCTGGGTATTACACATGACAGAAAGGTGATGTGTCAAATAAGCTGCACCCCCAGGTCCATCCCACCATCTCTTGATCACAAAAATTACCTTCTGGATAAAGGAGACACTGACACCCTTTGAATTGTGCAGGCTTGAAAATTTTTATTTATATGAATGTTTTGCCTGCCTGCCTGTCTTTCTGTGTGCCTCCTGGTGCCAAAAGAGGGCCTCTGATCCCTTGACTAGAGTTACAGGTAGTTTTGAGCTGCCTTGTGGGTGCTGGGAATCAAACCTGGGTGCTCTGGGAAAGCCAGTGTTTCTAACTGTTGAGCCATCTCTCCATCCCCCTGAACAGAGAAGACTTTGTAAACATTCCACCTCTAAAACTACCCCTCTCTCCTTAGGTACCCATGCTCAAGGGTGCCATTACTGTAAGCCATAAGCCTGGAATTTTCCACATTGCCCTTTTATAGACAGAGGATTCAAATACCTTTACAAGAGCATCATTATTATTGCCTATAAGCCAATCACTGATTTACCCGAAGAGTAAGGTTCTGAGAAAGGTTCTCAGATCCTAGCAACGGGTTTTAAAAAAAAAAGAAAAAGAAAAACCTTTTAAGGGCCAGGCAGTGGTGGCACACACCTTTAATCCCAGAGCTCCAGAGGCAGAGGCAGGTGGATCTCTGTAAATTCTAGGCCAGCCTGGTCTACAGAGCAAGCTCCAGGACAGCCAAGGCAGCACAGTGAAACCAAGTCTTAAAACCCCCACAGAAGTCTTAAGTCAGTCACTGAAGTCATCGGGAAAGGTTTAACACCAAGCCAAAAGGACAATTTCTAGCCTAGATTAAGACCGGGTGGGCTTATTGAGGAGAGAAGTTAGGTGTTGCCTATTTGTTTTATTACAGACATTTTGGCCGACTGGATCCTGGACTGTCTTGGGATTGTCAGTGCCATGTGGTGTTTCTTTCCCACTCGAAGGCTTTGTAGACCAGATCTCTTTTGAAGATCCTGGGCTCCCAAGGCAGGGCGAGCTTGAACCCGGGTTTGAAGAAAGTTTCCAGTGATGTAATTTTAAATATAAAGAGCCTTAAATTCCAAAATCAGAGGTCAAAAACTCCCTCCCTTCTTTCAGGACGAGGGTGGAGGACTCTCTTGGCATTTTTTTTCCCCATAGACGTAGAGCCCGGGATAGGGTATTTATTAGGACACTCTTTTAGGGGATTGAAAATCTGCAGGTTTGTCCCAAATCCGGGATTGGCAGCCTGCCCCCTCAAGGAGGCGGGAGGGAGAGGTATGGCCCCACCCCACCCCCTGCAGCGTGCCTGGGGTGCTTATTTGAAACAATCAATACAAGGAGAGTTTTAGAAATGTTTGTTTTTGTTTTTTTTTTTAAACCAGGGGAGACCACAGGCTTCAAGTTTGTGTTTTGTTTTGCAAAGCTACGTCTACAAAGTGCGCTGGAGTTTGGTCTTAAAGCTGTGCTGAAACCCCGCAGTTCTTTTTAAAACAAAGCGCTCCGGGTGAGGGCGTGGAGCTCAGGAAGGAGGTGGGGAGGAGGAGGGAGCTCAGCCGCCAGAACCCACCCAGCAGGCAAAAGGCTTTATTGGCTCCACTGAGTTTTGTAGCTACACCTGATGGAATGTCCAAGTGGGAGGGGTGGGAGAAATTGGGAAGTCAGAGCTTCAGGAGTAGATAAATTCGTTTTCTCTTTTTTCTTGGGCTGTCGCTTTCCTGCTGGGGAGGAGTATTTTAGAGCAACAATTTAAGACTCTCCCCGGGCTTCAGAACTAGATGATACGTCGTGTTATCAGTTCAGTACACGTAGATACGTAGGACCAGAAAGGTAACTTTACTCAATTCTTTTTCTTCCCTTCCTTTTTCTTTCCTTCCTGCTTCCTTGCTTTTTTTTTTTTTTAACATCAAAAGGAAAAAAAAGTGAGAACAGAGAAGGAAGCGTTAAATTTTGTTTACTAGGATAAAAAGTTGTCCAGGTTCTTTGCTAAATTGGGCGCCTCGCTCCAAGCTTCATCTTCTCAGGTGCGCGGGAAAGCAATGTCTGCTACTGTGCTTCTAGCGCCCAGGAAACTTGAATTGGTCCTGAATAGCTTGGCTTCCCGCCCCCCTCAGCTGCAGCCTAGAGTGGGTTACCAGCGCGTGGCGGACTGGCACTTCTTAGGTCAGGTCAAGGGCAGGCTTGTTCTCCGTGTGCGCGCTCCACCGAGCGGCGCGCAACCTCCAGAAGGGAGAAGACCCGAGGAGAACTTGCAGTTGCTTCCTCGTGGGTGGGGAGTGCGAGACCTCCTCAGCTCCAGCCAGCTGGGTGAATGGGGCGCGCAAAGCCCCGGGAACGCCGAGGCTGGATAAAATATGCCAGGCCTGCGCTTCCCGGGCTCATCAAGGCTGCGGGAGCCTCCCCGAGCTATCATCCTTTGTAATTGCAACCGTCAATCAACACTAGAAGACAAAGTCAAAGCCGGGAAGGGCAAACCCGGGAGACCACCCTTGCTGGAAAGGAGGAGGCGCTGGGGAGGGCTGAGGAGGGAGAAGTTTGCTAGAAGTTGGCTGGAGAGTGCCGGAGAAATTCGGAATGCTCATGGTAGCTAGGGGAAACTTATCTTTAAGTCTGCCAGAAGTAAGGCCCTGGTTAATTCCTACATGTGCTTCCATAAAGAGGCAGAGTGGCATTTGATAAAAGATATCTCCCGCGAAGGATGGGATGTGCGTCCCAGCTCATGGTTGATGCGTTCTGGGGTCCCTAATGACCGTTGTTGGCTTAAGCATTTAGAACACAGAAGGTCCCGTTGCACCCCTTCCATCTCAACTCGTTTACCTTCCCCAGCCATTTAGTCTCTCAGGCCTCATAGGAACCTAGAACCCTCCCAGGCAGAGGAAAGGTGAACACCCCGAGGAGCTGCTGTTGCTCTTCTCTTGTCCTCCTCGCCCCGCCACGCAGCCCAAAGGGACAGAACAATCTAGGAGACACCTCGACCGGGCCAAGGACCCAGAGTGGGTGTTGGGTTGTCTAGAGGGCATTGGGAGGGTGCGCTCTGAAGGCTCGGAATGAGCTTAGTACTTGTTTCCTTCACTCCACCCTCAGCGTCTGCACCAGGAGCAGAGACTCGCCACTCCCCCAAACTTGAGGAACAGCTCCGCCGCGAAAAACGTGAGTGTGCCCTTGAATTTCCAAAACCCAGCTCTTGTAGATTCCTCGCCCTCAAACCCAACTGAGAGATTGTCAAGAACCTGGAAATCTGAAATAAGGCTGATCCTTGGTACCTTGTCCCACTCTGGAGGTGGAAGTCAGGGTTTTCTAGGAAAAGTTCATATTCTCTTCCCCACTTCCTCTGTGTGTTTGTGTGTGTGAGAGAGAGGGGGGAGGGGTCACTATGTAGCACTGATTGTCCCGTACTAACTATAGAGACCTTACATAGACCTTGCTGGGATCTAAACTCAGATCCTCCTGCCTCTGCTTCCCAAGTGCTGGGATTAAAGGTGGGAGGCACTACACCTGGGGGGGGGGAGGGGAGGAGGCAACTTCTCTTTGTTAGATCTCTGACCTTTGCAGGCCCCTTCAGTTGTCTGCTAGACCGAGTATGCTCTGTCTAGACTACATCTTCAAAGCAAGGGAAAGCTACCGACACTGCTTACATATCAAAGGCCAGATTCTTTTAGACCTTGGCTTGGACACCTATTCCCTGCCTTCCTCTCCCTCCTGGTCTATGAGGCTTTTTCTTGGAAAGTCTACCTGTGGGAAGATAAAGGAAAGCCCCACTTGACCTTTGGCACTGCACCACTCTGTCTTTGGAAGATGAGCTGGGAGAATGGGGAGCAGATGGGGCTGCAAAGCCACTAACTTGACCTAAGTAAGCCCTTTCTGGTCTGGAAGCCGGTGCTACTGAGCAAAACCACAAAGTTCACCTCACTGGGTCAGCCTCAGCCTCTGGTTTGGGCCAGGCTTCTAGCCACAGTAAGTCAGTAAGTCACAAGGCTCTTCAATTCTGGAAACCACTTCTTGCTCTTCAATTCTGGAAGACACACACACACACACACACACACACACACACACACACACACACACGAGCAGACCAAGAAGCTAGGGTTCCTGCATCCTTTCTTGGCTGGTAGGTAGGAAAATGATTAAGACCATTATGAGCTCTTAGAATTGCAGTGAGTGGAGGTTGTTCCATTCATAAAGCTTTGAAATAAACTGATTTCTCAAGTTTGCATGAACTCCAAAGTAAAGCAGGCAGTGAGTACTGGCTTGAGCCTGGAGACTTGCTCCCTTTCTCTGAACTATGTAAGAAATGTATTTGTAATTCAAAGTGATGTCTTAAAGAAGGGGCAATACTGAGAATGTATTGACATTGTTACTTGATACTAACGTGAAAACGAGTATAATGGTCACTAATAGAGGCAAATTCAGCCTGCTCCACCATACACTAATTGACAGGCCCTCTCTATCTGTGGCCAGAAGGGGCATGCTTAGGCCACATTAGAACCCTAAAGATTCTGCGAAAGCTGGAAATTGAATCATTTAGATTCTGCATATATGTGTTTTAAAGCAAAAATATGAATCAGTTTAGAACATCAATATACTTGAGTTGATAGCCATCAGTGGATAGCCTACTTCATACAAAGGTATATGCAATGATTTGGAATAATTTTATATTCGTTAAATATTAGACTGGGCAGTTTATGTGATCTCTGCCATTTAAATAGAATAAATTCAGCTCTTTTGAGATTAAAATCCATCCCCTTGTGGGTGGACTCTGATAATTACCCAGCAGACCGTGGGCATCCAGGAGGCTGCGGAGAATGGTTTTCATCTTGTTGGGATGAGATCTGAAAACTTTAAAGATGAAGCTGGGCTAGTGGCCTAAGAGCTTGCGTAACGGATGGTTCTTTATAACTTAAAAAAAAAATGCTGAGCCTTGTGAGGTTGGGGGGGCATGGGGCCACCAAAGGGACTCTAGAAGGAAAGCAAGGGCCGATCTTTCTGTCCTACGTCGAAACACAGCTCTCACTAAAATTAGTCATCAAGACAATCTTGGACTCAGGTGTTCTTTTCATAAGCAGGGAGGTGAGCGCCCTGGAGAGGCAGAAGTGGCTGTCTTTACTCGAATTCCATGCAAAGGGAGAGAAACCTCAGTGACTTAGCTGTCCCAAAGTGAGCCTTTGCCCCTGGGTTCTTTAGGGCGCAGCCACTCAGTTGTGCCTCTCCGATGTCTGAGTTCAGGGAGGACCATGATAGTGGGACCAACCACCCTCCATTTACTCCATTTATGAATTTAACATCCTTTTCTCTTGGTGTTTTAAGAAGGCTCTTCACTCCACGGGTCGCCTTCCCCACGCAAGGACCACCTACACCCACAACCTACACCCACACCCTCCAGCCCTTCTCCTTGCCTTTCCTCAGCTCTTTGAAATGGCCTCTCAGCCCTCAGATCCCTGGCCGCTTCACTTAGACACAGGTCGCTCCTCAATAGCTGAGAAACCTAGTAGCTTTTATATCCCCCACTCGCCCCTCCCGTCCCAGCCTAGGGTCGGGTGGAGTAAATTAAGGCGGGGTGAAGAGGTTGGGGCAGGCACCAAGGCCGGAGCTCCCTTATTGGCTAGTGGCTAGTGTCCGACCTGAGTCCGGAACCTGCCTCCCCATTGAATGTCTTCACCTCTCACCTCCCCCCCCCCGCCCCCACCCCTCCTGCTTACCTCCCCTCTCCAGCTTGTCTTCCCCTCTCCTCCTGGCTCTGTCACCCTCGGGGTTGGAAAGGGTTGCTCTCCACCCTAGAGTGGGAGGTTAGAACTTCAGAACTCCACACTTGTGATTAGTAGGACAAAAGGAGCTGAAGGAGAGACAGGAGGAAGGGGCGGAAAGGAGAGAAGAGGACTGTAGAGGAGGGGGAGAGAAGTGAGGCGAGAGAGAGAGAGAGAGAGAGAGAGAGAGAGAGAGAGAGAGAGAGAGAGAGAGAGAGAGAGAGAGAGAGAGACCCCTGCCGATCCTGAGCCAGAGGGCGGGTGCAGGGAGGGGAAGGAGTCCGGGAGCCGTTCAGCCGCTGCAGCAGTAGCAGCTGGCGGCCGCCTCTGCTGCCCTCCGGAGCGCGGTGCGCACAGATCGCTGTCCGGGGCAGCAGCGCCTTTGCTGTCGCTGCCTCCGCCCTTGTGGAGCGGAACCCGGGCAGCAGAACCCGGTCTTCTTAGTCTGGCTTTGCTAGCCTGGATCTCCCGCGCGCACAGCTCAGGGACAGCTTTGAAGCTGCCGGACCGGACAGGGCTCCGAGGTCCTGCCCGGCAGCTCCAGCGAGCGGGTGGGTGAGCGGGCACGCTGATCACCCCTTCTCTCTTTCCGCTGGAGTTGAATCTGTGCTGCCCGTGTCCAGGTGCTGGGCTTCCGGACCGTCACCGACGCCCCATTCCCGCCCGCAGCCGCCTTGTCATGCTGCCCAAAGTGGAGACGGAAGCCCCAGGACTGGTCCGATCGCATGGGGAACAGGGGCAGATGCCGGAAAACATGCAAGGTAAGGGGGTGCGGTGCGGTGCGGCACGGCGCGGCGCGGCGCGGCGCTCTGGTTCTTGGCTTTTACACTCTTGGGCTAACCCCGCGAGCTTCAGCCTCCTGCAGCACGGGCAACAGAGCAGCCCGGGCAACAGAGCAGCCCGGCTGGCAGTTTGCAGTGCACCGGCTTCGGCCTCCTCTCTAGACGCGAGCATAAAAGTTAATGGCACTTGAACTAGGCGGACGGTGCTTTCTCATCAATGTCTAATTGGCCACTTCTAATTAAGTAGAGAGACTTCAAGCTCAGAGCCAACTGGAGCTGGGGCAGCTGGTAGCTAAGGGTGCCGTGGAATAATATTTCTGAGAAATGGAATTCCTCTCCGCTCGCCGGTTCTAGGTTGTTCCAGCTCTTACGCACACGCTCCCGTGTGGAGGGAAAAGACTGAGTAGAATGGTCAAGTATATACAAGAGAAAATCACAGGATAGTGATTGGTGTTGTTAGTGGTGTTCGATGACACGAGCAACACCCCCCTCCAAAAAAGTCCTTGCCAGACCCGGCAGTCTTTTAAGGCAACTCAAAACTGCTAGCATAACTAAAAACACCAATCACCCCAACTCTATTCCCGTCCAGTATAATGCCGAATGAGGAGTTGGGGGTGCTCAGGGTTAGCTCATTACACTTTCTGTCTCAGAACCCTGAGTATGGATATTCCATTCGTGTCCCTATTCTTGACTGGTAACATCAGAAAAAGACCAAAATCCCATCTCCTGTATTTTCTACACTCTAAGCGCTTCAGAACTTTATCTTAGCAACGGGCCAAGATGGAAACAATGTTAGGAAAAGTTTTTCTATCTTCGCCCCTACCAGAGTTCAGGATATTGAGGCCGGCTGGCTTGTGATCCCCCTCAAAGCTTCCTGCCAGCCTTTTTGCGCGAACTTGAAAGGGTCAGAGAGGTGTTGAGAACAGAGCTCTTGCACTCTATGGTAGACTGCACGCTCTGGCCGGGAAATCTAAGGTCGCCTTAGGTAAGGTCGCCTTAGGCTCTGGGAAGGGGACGGCAGGCGTGTGGGTGAGGGAAGATATCCTGGGTGACCTTGGGGTCTTTCTTTCCAAGTCCTTGGGGTAGGGTTGTAGAAGTTCCCTGGCCTCTGTTGGCAGACCAATTTGGTGTGTCTGCCTACTGAGGGAGCCTTGTTGGCCTAAAGAGATACACCTGGGATTCCTGATAAGTGCCCCAGGCCTGCTTCCTGCGCTTTGGCCTCCGGCTCCGCTAAGTTTCCTCCCGCAGGAGGACCGACAGGCTTTTTGCTACTTCCTGCCCCATGCAGTAAGGGTGGCGGGATCCGGGCGAGGAAAACAGCGCAGTGGAGCGAAACACCACAGGGGCGTACTGAGGACTGGAGAGAAATTCACTGGTAGCGTTTTCTTTGTAAAATGGAGAGGACTCTTCTTGGCCTCCTGCCCCCAAGCTAAGACGTTAGATTGCCTTATTGCTGGGGGGTGGTGGTGGTGGAGCTAGCAGACACGGCCCTACGTAGCTTGCCACTGGGCTTGAAAGCAGCGTGGGAAAAAGAGTGGCGCAGCTTTGCGGTACTTTGCAGCCTTGGACTGTGCGCGCTTTCCCGCCCGCAGTTGGGTCCTTACCATACTTTGACCGGTGCTGGAACCCAGAAAGAAAATTCGTTACTAGATTCTCAGGCAGCACGAAGCATCCAACTTCAAGGGGATTAACGGAGGACCTATCTTTTCAAGATCCCGTTGTTCCCTCGCCTTTCCTAGGGGCGCAGAAATTTCCAAACCCTGGTGGATTTGGTTCTCTGAACTCTTAATTTAGGTGCCCCAGGTGCCCCGTGAGTAAACAAAAAATAATTCTCTGGCCTCCCAGATGCACCTCTCCCCACCTAGACTTCAAATTTTGCTGGAAGATGGGCTTCCGTCTTTCCTTTTGTGTGACATCTCTGAGATGGGCACGGAGAGTGTAAGTGGTTGCCAACCCGATACTCATACACGTGAAGTTAGAGGTTACTTTGCGGGGGGCGGGGGGCGGCAGGAGACAGAAGAGAACATACATCTAGTAAAGTGCAGCCCCTCTCAGCCCAGAAACATACCTGGAAACAGAAGTCAGAGTTTTCAGAGGTCCGTGAACAAACTCCCCCAACCCAAAGCTTTTCCCAAACCCTCAGGTTCGGATTCTTTAGAATGTCTCGGCCTCTCTCTAATAGTTGGGGTACGAGCTGGCTTCGCTGGAGAGAGGTTCGCTCAGCATCCCTTATTTCTGACTTACTGAGCCTCAGGAATGCCTTTGCTGGCTCCTCTTCCCAAGGTCTTTGCAAACTGTTGCTTCGGAGACTAACTTACGCTACAGCTCACGGCTCTGTGTCGGGGGAACAGAGACACTTTCTTTAAGACTGAGAAATAACCGAACTTCATTTTAAAAGAATAAAGATATCACCCGGTGATAAAGAGGCATAGTGCTTTGGCTCTGGGGTAGGGGCAGTTTCTCCATTTTCTTTTTAGTAAACAAATCTGAGGAAACTTCTGCCGGGCTGTGGGTACCCCTCCCCCGCCCCGCCCCTTGCAATGCCACTGATTAACTTAAAGCAAACTCTCTTTGGAGTTTGTGCGCCTTTGGGTAGCAGAGGATTGAGCAAGGGGGCCTGAGCCGGGTGCACAAAGGGTTTAAAGAGGGTGCGGGGAGCACCGGTAGTGGCCGGTTGTACAGACCTGCCCCTTGCCTGGATGCTGGCCCACCCCTGCTCTGCCTTCGGTTTAGGAGTATGGGTGGGGGCTCAGCAGGCCGAAGCGGGCTCTCAGTCTCATCTGATAGTGCCTAGGGGTCTATTGGCCGCTGACCTTTATGTGCCCAGTTTGTCTTTTTGGCTGCAAAGACTAGGGCGTTAGTGTCCCTAGTCATAGTGAGTCAAGATACCATTCAACCGGCAGTCCCGGAGGTGTTTATATTTTGCAACTCGTCTTCTTATTGAAGCTTGTGAAGTTCATTACAAAGCTCTAGAACTCTGCAAAACCGTCCTGTGTTTCTTTTCCGCGCCCGTTTCTGCCTACCTTCCGGGTGTCCTCTCCTCTTCCTTGTTTTTATTTTCACAGAGCATTTTCAAACGTGAGGAGATGAAAGTGGCCAGAACAGAACTACAGTCAATGCGGAACTGAATGTTTTGATTAATCTAACAGACTTGAACCCTGGGAGCCACAGGCTGTTGTTAAAGTTGCAGGTTTCTGCAGCTTCAAGGCTCTGCAAAGCAAAGTGGGCTCCTGCAAATTAGCATTGCTAAGCCTAGCAAAGGGAGGTGTGCTTACAGTAAGCCACTTCAAGAGTGTGCCAGCCACTTACAGCCTGACTTTGCTCCATTAGGCAAAGGTGACATTTGGGAACATTAGAGGGTTTAAAAGACATCTTAGGTTAACTTTTATATAGTTCATGTTTCTTTTCATATCTGTTGGCTTTTGGTCAACAGCGGTCACTTTAAAATGTTAACAAAAAAAAGTTGGAATTTTTTTTAAATTGCAAAATAATGAAGCACATGTTTATTGATGCACAAAGATGTTTTCCTTTGCATGTTTAAAAATACTCATCAATACCAGTTGGGTAAACATTATTTTATAGTTTACCTGATACATGGCCAACCAACCACCAACAATGCTTTTCAGTGCAGCATTAAAACCTATATTGGGAAATTAATAGGGCACACGTTCACATTTCTCTTTTTTGTTTCAGTGTCTCAATTTAAAATGGTGAGTTACTCCTATGATGAAGATCTGGAAGAGCTATGTCCTGTGTGCGGCGATAAAGTATCCGGGTATCATTATGGTCTCCTTACCTGTGAGAGCTGCAAGGTTTGCTTTTTTTTCTTGGGTTACCTAAAAAGATTAGAGCTTTCTGACCAAGCCCATGGAAACTCTTCAAAGCTAAACGGAAGCTCTTTGTTTCTTTTCTTTCTTTCTTTCTTTCTTTTC